>NC_142588.1:89926225-90056744 GCF_965207765.1 Zootoca vivipara | reverse complement strand
CCCTTGCCTTCGCATGCCAAGCGTTCTGGGTGCTGTAACCTCTCCCCTTGCTTTGCCTCTTGCAGAACAGTTGGGTGCCAAGGAGAGGGGACCAGGGCCCCAAGACCATTGACCAGATCCACAAAGAAGCTGAGATGGAGGAGCACCGTGAACACATCAAAGTCCAGCAGCTGATGTCCAAGGGGCAGGATAAGAGGAGAGGGCCTTCAGGCCCATCGTCCTCAGGTGGGTGGGTTGGTCGCCTTCTCAGTTTCTGGATCCATTGCTGCCTTGTGGAGGCCACCTGCTTTTAATGCCCCTGGAAGAGAGAGCAGCTTTGGGACGCCCCAAGTTAATTGTGTATCTATGTGCATGATGCAGCTGGGCACCACCGAAAGATGTGCCCTGGCTTAGCCTGTCCTTAAAAATTGAGCAAAATTATTAATTTTACTCATTCTCATAAAATTTATACACCACTTGATTGGAAAAAGAAAAGTCAGAGTGGTTTACAAAAAGATGAAACAACAAAATTTATGGACTTTTGGATCCATGGTGGTGGTTGAACAGAGCTTCCTGGTTTAGAAGCAATATGCTACTGAACTTCATAGAATCATAGTGTTTGGAAGGGAACCCGGGGTCATCTAGTCCAACCCCCCTGGAATGCAGGAATCTCAACTACAGCATCTGTGATAGTTGGCCATCCAACCTCTGCCCACCACCTCCCAAGGGGAAACCATTCCACTGTTAAACAGCTCTTGCTGTCAGAAAGTTCTTCCTGGTGTTTAGTCGGAATCTCCTTTCTTGTAACGTGAAGCCGTTGGCTTGAGTCCTACCCTCCGGAGCAGGAGAAAACAAGCTTGCTCCATCCTCGGTGTAACAGCCCTTGAGATATTTGAAGATGGCTGTCCTATCTCCTCTCAGTCTCTATCATGTTTTTCAGGTCTGGGCAGAGTGCAGGAGAGTCCTATTGCCTTCAAGCCCTGCTCTTTCTGCGTCCCAGGGGCACCACTGTGAAACAAAATGCTGAACTGAATAGGCTTTTGGGCTGATCCTGCCAGCCCCAAGCTGCCACACCTTTCTGGCCTATGATAGGCTCTCTTGCTCCAATAGGAACAGTAGACATGTGTATGCATTCATGGGTAGTTTGCCATGGTTAGGCTGTTACAAATGATAGACCTTGACTTGGCTGTCTCTGCAGGTGGGCGGGGCAACCAAGTTTCGGATGACGGCTGGAACACCGTCCCCATCAGCAAGGGCAACAGGCCGATTGACACCAGCAGGTTAACAAAAATCACCAAGGTAAGCTGCTGGGTTGGAATGGGTTTTTGAGGGTGGGGGTGGGGTGCTTGTTTTTTGTGCATTAGGGAACCGTGGCCTTTTCTATCAGTTGCGAAAGATGAGAGAATTTGGGGGGGGGAAGAGTGTATTTAAGCTCTGGGCAACAAAGGATTGAATGCAGGCAAGCACATAGAATTGCACACATGAGTGGGTGGGCTGTTGTCTGGCTGAGGAGGGGCACTATATCTAGCATAGAAAGCAAACAGGTTACCAGATTTTGGGGGGGGGGAATCCTGTACCTCTCCTACCAGCCCCGCATCAGGCTAGTGGCATTTGTGGGCTGATTTACAAACCTGTACTAACTTTGTACCGAAGGACCTTGTTTATCCCTGCAAAATTGAGTTTTTTAATGACTTCTGGGGTGGTTGATGGTGCTATTGTTGACAAGGAGGGATAGGGAAGGAGGGATACATATGGTGGCAGACATCTAGCATGGGTTGGGCAATCCAGAAAGCATTCTGTCATTGTTAAGTAGTGGTAGATGGGTTGGGTGCTTCTTTGGCTGCCTCTGATGGTGAATGAGTTGTCTCCTCCTCTCTCCTTGCCCCCTCCCAGCCAGGTTCAATCGACTCCAACAACCAGCTTTTTGCACCCGGTGGGCGTCTGAGCTGGGGGAAGGGCAGCAGTGGTGGTTCGGGTGCCAAGCCTGCTGAACCAGGTAAATGCAGCTGGCGCAACAAAGGGTTTGCAAAATGAGCAGTGCTTCTGCAGCTCCTTGGTCCTCTAACCTGTTATCTTACCTGTCCTTTCTTTGCCCAGCGCCTGACTCCAATCGGCCAGCCACAAGTACCTTGAATCGCTTCTCAGCCTTACAGCAGTCGGCTCCTGCAGAGAGCCAGGATGTGCGGCGTGTGGTGCAAAGGTCCGTCTCATTCCCACTCTTACTTAGATTCTCCCCCCCCCCCCAAGCAGGCCTGATTCTTTGCTTCTCAGGCCTGCCAGGTCCATCCTGCTGTTCCAAACACCCTAGGTGCATTTTTGGATTTTGCATTTGCTCAAGGGGAGGAAAGTATTTGAGGAGGCGCTTTTGCCAACGCATGAGCTCCTAAACCTCCTCACATGCAAATAGGGCATGGCTGGCTGCAGATGTTGGGTAGGAATACCAAAAACAGATAGATCAGAGTGGGGGAATAACCCCCTATTTTGCAACTTGAATAAAATATTCTAATAAGTTTGCGTAGGTTGATACATGTACTTTATTCTGACTTTCCCTCCTGCTTCTCCCTTTTATGTAATTTGGAGCTGCATGGGACACTTGAGCATCCGGGGAGAATGCAGGGAAGTAAGATAGAAATAGATGTGGGGGTTTATTCCTGCAAACTTCCAGCCTCTGTGCCACTTGCCTCATCGCCCTCTGCCGTCAGTGCCAGTAGTCAGGGATGATGGGAGTTGTAGCCCAACAATGCCTGAAGGGCCACAGACTCCCCATCCTTCCTGCCTATTTTTTTGTAGTCTTGGGACACACTGATGGCATTATGGGAAGGACCATAAATCCTCTAGACTGCTTTCCAAATAGAGGGTCACAGGCACAACCCTGCCCATCCGCTTAAAGCAGGCATGCCCAACCTGCGGCCCTCCAGATGTTTTGGCCTACAATTCCCATGATCCCTAGCTAACAGGACCAGTGGTCAGGGATGGTGGGAATTGTAGTCCAAAACATCTGGAGGGCCGAAGGTTGGGCATGCCTGGCTTAAAGAATCATAGTTGGGAGGGACCCGAAAAGTCATCTAATCCAACCCCCCTGCAATGCAGGAACCTCAACTAAAGCAGTTATGACAAATGGCCATACAACTTCTGCCTAAAAACTTCCAAGGAAGGGGATCCACAACCTCCCAATGGAGTCCAGTAAGAGTTTGACAGCTCTTGCTGTCAGAAGGTTTTTCTGTATGTTTAGTCGGAATCTCCTTTCTTGTAACTTGAAACCATTGGTGCGAGTCCTACCCTCTGGAGCAGGAGAAAACAAGCTTGTTCCCTCTTCCATGTGACAGCCCTTGAGATACCTGATATCATATCTCCTCTCAGTCTCCTCTTTTCCAGGCTAAGCATGGCCAGCTCCTTCATCCATTCCTCATCAGGCTTGGTTTCCAGAGAAACATAGGCCTGGGAAGAGCCTAAGACCTCTTGAGTAGGCAGAACCAGGCTGGATTAGACAAATGGTCAGCGTAGGGTAGCCTTCCCTAACCTGCTGCCCTCCAGCTGCTACAATCTGCAATTTCTAGCTGTGCTAGCTGGAACTTTTAATTCACTACATCAGGAGGGCACCGGTTTGAGGGGAGAGTATTACAGAACTTTGCCCTTTTTTTCCCTTCCCGTGTTTCTGTTTTTCCTTCTGTGCTGGTCCTGAATGAGACCCCAGCCACCTGGCAAGTGTTTGTCTGGCATTCAGTGCCGTTTCACCTGAACTCTTGCGTGGTCTCCTTGCAGAAGCAGCAGTAGCCGCGACCGCTCCGAAAAGGGTGGTGAACGAGGGGACCGCTTGGAGCGCGAGCGGCCGGAGAGGGGCGATCGCCTCGAGAGGCCAGAGCGGTCGGACCGGAACAGGACCCCTGTCACCAAGCGTAGCTTCAGCAAGGAGATGGATGACAGGAGCCGGGAGCGAGAACGAGAGCGGCAAGGGGTCCTCGAGACAGTGCGCAAAGTGGCCAGCATGACCGAGGAGCGGGACCGAAGCAGGGAACCTGGTGAGTGGCGGGAAGGTGTGCGGGGTTTAGTGGGCGGTGGCCTCCCCCCCCGCCACTTTCCGATTTGGTCCAGGACCAGTGTTGACCTCTCGCTTCCTCCGTCTCTGCAGCAAAGCGTGAGCCAGTGGCCCCTGAGCCCCCTGCCAAGCCTGCCTTGTCCGAGGAGGAGCTGGAGAAGAAAGCCAAGGCCATCACTGAGGAATACCTGCACATCAACGATATGAAGGTTTGTGCTGCAGAGAAGTGGCAGGAGCAGAGCATTTAACGGAAACTGCGGAATAGGACGCAGGGCATGGATATTATGCTTGATATTTTATGAGAGGGCAGTAGATAAATATGAGTTCGTGGTTTGGCACTAGGATTGGGGGATTGGGGGAAGAGCAGGTTGGAATCAGCTGCTCAGCTGCTAGGAGTCTTGTATATTGAGCAATTTTCTTAGATAAGAAGCATAGCAGATTAAAGAACTTTCAGGTGGCCTTTTCCATTCCAAAACTGCTCTTGTGACCCCTCCCCTCTTGAACTCCTGGAAGCTTAGCAGTGGTTCATTGATGCTTGCAGGGCAACATGGATGCACAGTCATGGCAGAGGGGAATGCTGAGCACTGTCTGCTGGGCCTAACAGGCTACATTGATGCCTCCTGTTAACAGAGGCCCCTGGAAGGACCTGTTCAGATTCACAAGGGATTGGTTTGTTGGAGTGGGTCAGTCTTAGACCAAGGGAAGCTTGGGTTGAAATTGCCGCTTATCATGAAGCTCACTGAGCTATCATATAGGCTGAGGGTGTTTTACTAGTCCATCATAACCCACAGATAAGATTGGGGCAGATGGAGAGGGAGAGCTAAGGGTGTAATAATATATCACTGCAATAAGCACACACTTAAATCAAAGGCTCAGTATTCTGCATGACAGTCTTTTAAGGAGAGGGGCTCCCGTTTTGGGGTGTTGCCCTGAAATATTGCACGAGCCGAAACTCTCTTAACAGGTCCTTGGATTCCTCCCTGCAACAGGTTGGCTTGGGCCAGATCTCACCAGCCCAAGGTGCAGACTTTGCTATGAGATGTTTGCGCTGAGCTCTCCCCCTTCTCTGCCCGCTTCTTGCAGGAGGCTCAGCAGTGTGTCCAGGAACTGAACTGCCCCTCCCAGCTCTACATCTTTGTGCGGAACGGAATCGAGTCCACGCTGGAGCGGAGCACGATTGCCCGGGAGCACATGGGGATGCTGCTCTACCACTTGGTCAAAGGAGGCATCCTCTCCAAGGAACAGTACTACAAAGGGTAATGGAGTCCTGCTATGAAATTTTTGTGTGTGGGGTGGGGCATGCACAAAGCAAAGGTGGCCTCTGACAGCTGCAATATCCAGTCCCAGTCCTTTGCACACACTGACTGCCCCCCTCCCTTCCTTTTCCACCCCTAGGCTGCATGAGATCCTGGAGATTGGTGAAGATATGGAGATTGATATCCCACACATATGGCTGTACCTGGCGGAGATCATAACTCCCATTCTGAGAGAAGGTGGCATCCCCATGGAGGAGCTGTTCAGGTGAGCTGGAGCCTCTTTCCTTTCCTCTGCATGGGCTTTCCCTCTTTTCCTCTCCCCCCCCCCCCAACCGGTGAATGACCTTCCTGTGGTCTTTTCAGGGAGATTGCCAAGCCTTTGGTACCTATTGGCAAGGCCACGACTCTGCTGCTGGAGATCCTGGGCCTGCTTTGCAAAGGGATGGTAAGTTGCTCTCCTTCATGCCCTGGTCAACCTTGTCTGTTGATCCCCGGGGCTTGCATGTTGTGATTGGTGAGCGGCCATAAAATGTTATCGGTGCCTTTCCATGTTTGGCTCTGCTTGTTTACGGAAAAACAAGCTAATTCCTCCTCCCACCCTGATCAGGGGAGCTCAGCTGTGGACGGGAGCAATTGGCTCCTGTTGCCTCGAAGGCAAAGACGCCGAAATTCCGTGGGTGTCTCTGCTCTGGAACAGAGTGATGGAGACACTTTGCCTCTCAGCCAAGCAAAAAGCAGGCGACTAGTCTGCTGGAGCTAAGGCAGTTTGCCTCCTCTGTCTGTTCTCTTCACACTCGCTTCCAAATGTGGCCAGAGGAAAACTAGCACATCATGTATTTTTTAGGTGCAAAAAATAGCCACCCACAAGGAATAGCTTGCTATCACACAAGAAAACCGAATTCAAAGGTTTGTTGGAATCAAGTAGAAAATTGCACTAGTTACACCCGGACAACACCATCACTGGCCCCAACAACATCAAACATACCATCTCAGGACTATTTAATTGCTCATCTTCTAACATTGTGTATGCCATCAAATGCCAACGGCGCCCTTCAGCTCTCTATATTGGACAAACAGGCCAAACCCTACGCCAAAGGATAAATGGACATAAATCTGACATCAGGAATCACAAGACAGAAAAACCAGTAGGAGAACACTTCAATCTTCCAGGACGTTCTATACAAGATCTCAAAGTAGCTGTCTTATTACAGAAAAATTTCAGAAACAGACTGGAAAGAGAAGTTGCTGAATTGCAACTCATTACCAAGCTTAAAACCATGGAGAGACCTGGTCTGAATAAGGACATTGGATTCTTATCTCATTATACATGATAAAGCTATCTTTAGCCACCCTTGCTTTTTCCTGCAAGACCAATTGCAGTCGTTAATAGTCATCAACAGGTTCAACACTCCTATCAGTCAATCACCCATTCCCACCATCCTTCTGAGTAATACCCCTCCCCACCCTGTGACTATACATAAGGGTCTGGTGACTTCTGTTCCAGTGTATCTGAAGAAGTGTGCATGTACATGAAAGCTCATACCAATGACAAACTTAGTTGGTCTCTAAGGTGCTACTGGAAGGATTTTTTTTTTATTTTGTTTAGATAATTGCAATTAGAGTTCCAACATCAACAAACATCTCAAAGTAATAAAAAAAAGATCTAGGATGACTTTAGATAGAGGCACCACAAAGCAGCATCAGCCCTCCTCCTTGGCTTTGCTTGTTTAAGTCACTTCTACCCCTTTAATTAGTCCCTTCCTGTTCATTTAGTTTCACCCCTGGAGGAGCACTTGTATTGTTAAAAAGAATATGTATGGCAAGCAGAAGGTGCAGGGGTTGTTCTTGTTTTGTGTTTTTATATTGTGATTTTACGTTGTAACCACCCAGGCACCTGCAGGTATAGGGTGGTATACAAATTTAATAAATAATAATAGCTGCCTATTGAGGGGTAGACGTAGTGGTGAAGCCGGGCTTGTGAGTGTCTTGGATGAAATGTTCCTAAGGTGGTCCCTGTTCCCCTGTAGAGCCACAAGAAGGCAGGGACGCTGTGGAGAGAAGGTGGCCTTAGCTGGAAGGAATTCCTGCCCGAGGACCAGGATGTCAATAAGTTCATCACAGAGCAGGTGAGCACAATGAGCTTTGTGGGGGAGGTTGGGGTAGCTTCTGGAGCCGGAAGGGGCTTCAGCTTGGCCCCAGAAAGCATCCTCTGAAGAGGCAGCGGGATGCCTGCTTTTGCCATTGCCTCTGGCCCTGACTCTTGCCTCCCTGTTTCCCCCCCCCTTGCTGCTCAGAAAGTGGAGTACACAATGGGTGACAACTCCGACGCACCCAGCCGCAAGGAGCTCACGTCGGAAGAGCTGTGCAAGCAGCTAGACAAATTATTGAAAGAAAATGCAAATAACCAAAGAATATATGACTGGATTGAGGTGAGTTGGGAAGGGCGAGTGCTGCTGTGCAGAAGAGCATGGGAGGTGGGCCTGGGGGGTACCTCTTGCAGTGACCGGTGGGGAGGGCGGAGGGAGAAACAATTGGAGGGGCAAGTTCTTTCAGCAACTTGGATGGTTTGGAAAAGGGTCCAGACAAATCCATGGCACACAAGGCTATTGGCGTCTCCTAACCACAGTGGCTGTGGTTTCCCTCTTCTGTCACAGGCAGTATGCCTCTGCATGTCAGTTATTGGGGAGAGTGCTGTTGCTGTTAGGTCCTGCTTCTGGGCTTCTCATGGGCATCTGATTGGCTATGCCGAGGAAAGGATGTTTGACTAGATGAGCCAGACTCTTCTTAGGTTCTTATAAAGAATCCCCAGAGAAAAGAGGCATGCCGATTGGATTCCTATCCCCCACCCCCATCCCTTTTATTGCATTTTTTCTCCCAAGGAGCTCAAGGTGGTCGTCCCCCCTCATTTAATCTCCACAACAACCCTGCGAGGTGGGTTAGGCTGAGAGACAGTGATTGGCCTCAGGCCCCCCCAGTGAGCTTCAAGGCCAAGTAGAGATTTGAACTCTGGTCTCTCAGCCCCCTAGTCCAACATTAGCTGCTCCGCCACATTGGAAGTTGCAGTCTGTCTGGAGAGTTGTGTCCCACAGTCATAAAAGTCCATTCCACTTGGGTCTTGACAACAGCTTCTATGGACTGAGCATGCCATCAGATGCTCTGTGAAGCATTAAATTATTAGGAAGCTTTGCCCTTCTTCCTTCTCCAGCAGTTTGCTCGGAGAATGGGATTGCTGCCTCCCCGCCCCCCTTTATTGATTAGATGATGGTTGGGGATATCTGGGTAAATCGCTAAACCAGCAGGCCTTTGTGGGGTTGGCTCCCTTGCTGGCACATAGAAGGAGCAGCTTCAGTCAGGAGGGAAAATACGCAGATGGAGTTCTGACTCTGTGTGTGGTCGGTATGGATGTTTTTAAAGTCGATTTCCAGATACTTAGGTTGGCAACTGCAAGTGCTTCCAACCTCTGATCCTCTTCTTTCCCACCAGGCAAACCTGAGTGAGCAGCAAGTCTCATCCAATATGTTTGTCAGAGCCCTGATGACGTCAGCGTGCCATTCTGCTGTTGTCTGTAAGCATTGGTGCAAGCCTGGAGTGGCAGGGACCGGGGTGGGGGGGTGGGGTGGGGGCTGCGTATGTGTGTGGCGGTTTAGTGGGAAGTGGGTGTCTCTCCTGTGAGCTGGGTCTGGGGGCTGGTGTCTCAGATGAGAGCAGAGCCTAAAAATGCCTTTGGCCCACCATTGTAAGTGACCTGCCAAACAAAAAAACAGCCCCACAACATTGCAATGCTTCTCTGTGAACTTGTTTGTGACACCTGTGTGGAAACACAAAAACGAGGTGAAAACAAC
The DNA here is from genome assembly GCF_965207765.1 of Zootoca vivipara. Taxonomy (NCBI): domain Eukaryota; kingdom Metazoa; phylum Chordata; class Lepidosauria; order Squamata; family Lacertidae; genus Zootoca; species Zootoca vivipara. Next base: position 90,047,631 of record NC_142588.1, on the reverse strand, counting down.
CTGTCAAACAGGGAGCAGGCCATGCATGGTGGGCAGTGTTCAGCTTTCTAGCTCTCATTAGTTGATTACAGTGGATAAATAGGAGCATTGTTCATTGCATTCAGGCCTGGTGGTTTGCCTGTTTTTATAGACTCCTCCACTCCCAGTTTGGTTTATTTGGGATTTAATCTGTTTTACTTACCTTGCTGTAACCCACCCTGAGGCTTTAGGATTAAGGGCAGGTATTCAATCTTCCTTCCTTCCTTCCTTCCTTCCTTCCTTCCTTCCTTCCTTCCTTCCTTCCTTCCTTCCTTCCTTCCTTCCTTCCTTCCTTCCTTCCTTCCTTCCTTCCTTCCATTTCCTTTTTTGGGGGAGCTTGGTGGCCACTATTGGGATGCCTGCTGAGGAATGGGACCTGTGGCAGAAGCCAACTCACCTTGGAGTAAACTGCCCTCTAGGATTCGGATGAGGCAACAGGCAGGGGACCAGGAGGCTGTTATTGGCTGTTTTGAGGGGTGCAGAACATCCTTAACTCTGAGCATCCTTCTTCCCTACCCCCCCCCCCCAATCTTCCTGCCGCTGCAGTTGAGAACCCTTACCGGATGGACAGTCCCGTGATCAAGAGCCGAGCCAAGCTGCTGCAGAAATACCTGAGCGATGAGAATAAGGAGCTGCAGGCCCTCTATGCTTTACAGGCCCTTGTGGTAAAGCTGGACCAGCCAGCAAGTAAGTGTTTCGCCTGGGAAGGCGACCTAGCCTTGTATGCCCAAGCCGCAATAGAGATGAGCTGCCTGTAAATCAGTGTTTCCCAAACTTGGGTCTCCAGCTGTTTTGGACTGCAGTTCGCATCTTCCATTACCACTGGTCCTGCTAGCTAAGGAGTTGTAGTCAAAAAACAGCTGGAGACCCAAGTTTGGCAAACACTGCTGTAAAATCAAGAGAGGTAAAGGTGCAATAGGTTCAGGGAAAGCGCAGTCAAAATGGCTTGAAGGAACTCCCCCTTGAGCAATAATTTAACATTTGGGGCTTTTCAGTTCATAAAAATGGCAAATAAACAGGGGTGGGGGATGACAACATGACAGAGGTGTAATATCCAGTTAATCGAAAAAGATAAATATGGGAAGATTCGGGATAGACAAAGTACTTTGTCACACAGAGCATAGTTAAACTGTGACATTCACTCCCTCTCTGTTGGATTGATTTAAAAAGAGGGTCAGGCAGATTCATGGAGGATCAGCTGTTATCAGTGGCTACTAGTCTCAATGGACAACCTCCCTGTGGATAGAGGCACTGTTTTTCCTTTTGTCATCTAGGGCGCTGCCTTACACAGAGTCAGACCACTGGCTCATCTAGCTCAGCCTTGTCTCCAGTGACAGGTAGCAGCTGTCCAGGTTTCCAGGCAGGGAGCATCTCGCAGCTCCACGTGGAGATGCCAGGGATAGAGCTCAGAACCTCCTGCATGTAACACAGATGCTCCGCCACTGAGCTTATAGCTGGGATACCTCACTCTTAATCTCAGGGTTGTGGGTTCGAACCCCACATTGAGCAAACGATTCCTGCATTGTAGGGGGTTGGATTAGCTGGCCCCTGTGGTCTTTTCCAACTCTAAAAGTCTCTGATTCCCTTGATCGTAGATAATAGAACTTGGGCTCAGCCAGTTACAGCAGGGTTTCCCAAACTTGGGTCTCCAGCTGGTTTTGGACTAAGATTGCCATTATTGCTGCTAGCTAGGGGTGGTGGAATTTGTCGCCCAAAAACAACTGGAGACCCAAGTTTGAGGAGCAGCGTGTTAGGGGGCTGGTGAAAGAGCACTTCCTTGTGCCTCCTGGATAGATCCTGCCTCTAGGAGTAGAGAAGAATCAATGATAAGATGTTGGTCGTAAGACCCGTCTTCCAAGCACCCAGAAGGGCGGGTTGAGTCAGCTGGCGACCTACATTTCCCCCTCTGTGTTATTTGACTCTCCTGCCCCCCCCCCTCCTGCCGCTTCCAGATCTGCTCCGAATGTTCTTCGATGCCTTGTACGATGAGGACGTGATTAAAGAGGAAGCCTTCTACAAGTGGGAGTCAAGCAAAGACCCGGCTGAACAGCAAGGGAAGGGAGTCGCGCTCAAGTCCGTTACAGCCTTCTACACTTGGCTGCGCGAAGCGGAGGACGAGTCTGACAACAACTGAGCACCCACGTTGTGGGAGGTGGTGGGGACAGACGGACGGAGCCTGCCTGCCTGCCTGCTCTGACCCCTCCTCAGAGCCTTGGACTCCCATGGGGGTGGCAGCGTGGGGGGTTAAGGATACACAGGAACTGGGCGCTGCTCTCCGTACCTTCCTCCCACACAGGACTTCTTCCCCACCCCCTTATTATTATTATTTTTTGGTTGGGATTTTTTTTGTTCTTTTGTTTCTGTTTTAACAGCCTGTATTGGTTTGTGTCTGACGATAATAAATTGATGCTGAAGGAGGCGGTAAGTGTTGCTGCTCCGCTCAGCTCCCGAGGCCAATTGCCCCGGGGCGCACCTGGATGATGATTTTAATGAGCGGGGGGGCCCCCTCGAATCTTTGGCAGGTGCGAAGCACCCAAAACACATGTCTGTGGAAAGGGGTTGGGGGCTGGGAGAGCCTGAGGCCTCTGCTGCTCCCCCCTCCCATCTCCCCTTCCTCCTCCTCCTCCTCCCAGTTATTGCTGAAATATAGAGAGATTATATAAATATATATATAAAATATAAATATAGACTTATTAAATCTTTTGAGGTTTGAGAGGATAGGACTCTGCTGTCCGCAAACTTTGCCCACCTGTTCCCATCCGCCCCCCCCATCCCACTGCTCCCCCATGCACCCTCGGATCACCGCCTGGAATTAACACAAAAGCCTCTTGACAGATGTTGTTGCTTTTTTAAAATAAGGGGGGGGTCATTTCAAACATCCGCCTTGCTTGGGAGCTGCTGGAGAGTTGCTGGCGGAGGGAATAAAATGGGGGTGGGTGGTGTGTTTGCAGTTTTGAGGTGGGGGGAAGCTTCCTTCTTTGGGAGGGCCCTCTCCCCCCCCACGCCCCCTCCCCCCCCACGCCCACACTGAGGCCACGGTTTTGTGACCTGCTTCGCCTGCAATGGATGGTTAAAAGGAGCTGCTCTTGTGATTGAGAGCGAGAAAGAAAACAAAACAAAAAACAAAAAAACGAAAACGTGAAAGCAAAAATGAAACAAGGATTCGGAATTATCGGTCACATGAATTTGTAAATACTTTTTCTTTTCTTTTTCTTTTTTCTTTATGGAGTATTTAATTGAAGATTCAAAAAAAGCATCTTTTCACCGTAAACTGGAAATAAAAAAAAGAACATTGCTTAAAAAAGGTGACGTGTTGGCTGCTGTCGCGTCCCTGCCTCCCGCCTCGGCAGGTCTTGTCGGGAGAGTGATAGAACCCAGGGTTCCTGTGCCCCTGCTCCTACCTGACCCTATGGAAAAGGAGCAGGGAGGTTTATTTAGTAGAAAACTTTGGCTCTGGGGGGAGAGGTTATTGCGGGGAGAGGGTGTTGCAAACACTGGTGATGGGCTAGTGCAAGTAGAGTGAGCTTTGGGTGAAGTGTGCAAGCAGGCTCTCCAGTGTTGGTTGCCTTGCAGGCTTTGTAAAATGCAGGAAATTTGATTTGGAGGAGGAGAGAGGACAAAAGGCAGTCTGAGGCCCTGGAGAGCCTGCACAAAGTAAACCTGTGTCCCCCTCTCCCCAAAGATGTTGGACTACAACTCCTAATCATTAGTCAGGCTGCCTGGGCTCGGTGGCAGAGTGTGGTCTGGTGGCAGAATTCTTGCTAGGGTTCACCTTGACCTCCCCAGGAATGAATTTGAATCCTTGATTCAGCGTTTGGAATTTCTCAAGATGCTTTTTAAGCATGGGCAGTGTTTGCAGGGAGAAAGGGGTTTGCCGCGGGTGGAACGGTCAGGATTCCTGGACTCCTTGAGCTGCCAGAGGAGATGGGGAAGGGCAGAGCATCATGGCGTTGCTCTTGTGACTGAGCCCTCATGGTTTCCAACACTGAGGCAGAAACTTGGCATGAACTGAGATTCCCAAGAAGCCAAACGCTGGACCTGCACCCAGCGTTGTCACTCGCAGGGTTCCCTGCTCTCCTCCTGGAATGGAGGAGACAGCAGAACAGCTACTTCCTCCTGCAACTTCCATCTCTTCTCTTGAAACGGTCGTGTTGATCTTCTTTGCAAATGTGGAACCGCTGTGTGTCCCAAAGCGATGCCCATTGTTTTCACCTTCAGTGCTGGAGTGTCATGAACGGAGTGTCCCACTTGGCTCCAGGCGCCACCACCCTCTCTTCTGGGCAAAAGGCAAGTTTCTGCACTTTGTCCTGGTAGATAAGATTTTTTGAAAGTGCGTAGGAGCAAGAACTGTCAGTGTCAGGAACTTTACCAAGTAAACCCCATGTTCAGGAAATGAGGATTATTTTTGCCCTGCATGACTTACAGTGCCTAAATTAAAAATTCTTGTTAACCATGCTCCACAAATCTGATGGGATGTAGAATTATCTGGCACCCTTAATATCACCCGGTGGTGAGCTGATCTGCTCACAAGACACTACAAGATGGTAGACACCGTTGTAGAATTCTGGAGCATAGCATCTCAAGACTGCAGAATATGGAGAAAGAGAGCAGGGACATGCTGCTCATTTATTTAATAAGAAATATGTACCACTTATTTAAAACCTCAAAGCAGTATACATAAAACACTACAATATATTTATTTATTGATAACAAAATAATATTGTGGCACACGAAGACTAACGTATTTGCCAAGATGCTTTCCAGTTAAGGATGACGCCCCGATGAAACCTTATGCTAGAAGAAATAACATCTCCCTTTTGGATTTTCTTCTTCCATATTATCCCACTAAAACACAACCTGGAAGCAGTGAGTAAATTAGCACAGTGTTTCCAGCATGACCACTACATCGAGCCCAGTTTAACCAGGGATGGGATCAAGGAGGGATTTCCATGGGCTGTGGACTTTTAGCTCATTCGAGCTCTCCAGGAAGGGGACAAAACAAGAAATGGCAGAAAATGGAACAGGTCTGCCCACTGAGTCAAAGTAAAAACGAGGGTTTGGAAACCGCTGCAAAAGGATGTTCATCCACAAGGAAATATTGAGGGCTTTTCTTTTGTTCAGGAAGAAAAAAGCAAATAGTCTGTCCAGGGTTGCCCCATGAAGCTGATTGGTGGGTTGGGAGGAGAGTAAAGGTAAAGGACGCATGGATGGTTAGGTCCAGTTAAAGGCAACTATGGGGTTGTGGTGCTCCTCTCGCTTTCAGGCCGAGGGAGCTGGCATTTGTCCACAGCTTTCCGGGTCGTGGCCAGCATGACTAAACTGCTTCTGGCGCAGCGGGACACTGACAGAAACCAGAAGCACCATTTACCTTCCGGTCGCAGCAGTACCTATTTACTTGCACTGGCATGCTTTCAGGCTGCTAGGTTGGCAGGAGCTGGGGCAGAGAGGCAGGAGCTCACCCTGTCACTGGGATTTGAACTGTCGTCCACCTGATTGGCAAGCCCAAGAGGCCCAGTGGTTTAGACCACAGCGCCACCTGCTTCCCTTCCTGGGAGGAGAGTGAAGAGATTCAGGCCAGGCAAAAGGACATGCTTCACACAACACACGGTTAGCCTATGGAACTCTGTCCCACAAGATGTGGTAGCCACCAATTTGGACAGCTTACTAAAAGGTTAGACAAATCCTTGAGGGCAAGTCTGTTCCATACCAAAGATGGATATCGTGTATTAGGAAATATCGTTGGTGGAGAGAGGGCTGTGGTCTTCTGCTTGGGGGCTTCCCAGTGTCTTCTGGTTGGCCACTTTGGGGGATGGGGTGCTGGACTAGACAAGCCTTTGGCCTCTTAGATCTTAAAGGAGCAGCAGTAGCAGATTAGGAATTCCTGTCCTGGCTTCCTTGCTGATTTCATTTCAGGTTCTCATATGTATTCTTCCTAAATGCATGAGGCTGCTCTAAATGCAGAAGGTCTCGGGTTCAATCCCCGAAGTCTCCAGGCAGCACTTGTAATTACTGAGATACGTGGAGCAATGGTCTTCCCTGGTATTTACACAAACTAAAAATTAAGCTGGAGATCTTTCTGTCTTTCTCTGGCCGTGATAAGGACTTGTAATGTACTAAGCAGCCCTCCATGATCCTCCTGGGTAAGAAGAACCATAGCTCCAGCGATGCCGTTGTTAAACCATCAGCAAATGCTGATAGTTTAAAAAGATAATTCATACTGCCTGTCGATCCTGTCCATAAACAATATAGTTTTCAAAAGCCACCTGAAGAAAGGCTGGTTCCTGCCAAACATCAGGTGGTAGGGAGTTCCACAGGGCCGGACCTGCCACACTAAAAACTTAGTCCCTGGTGAAGGCCAAGCAAACCACAGGTGAGATAGGGAGGGGGGGGGAACCACCTGAAGTGCATTATCAGAGGATTTGGGTGATGGAGGTGGAGCATAAGGAATCTACTGTCCTTAAGGTACTTTGGGACAGTTCCAGGCTTTGTAGGTTAATGCAAGAACCTTTGAGCTGGCTCAGTGGCTGAAGTTTATGGAAGTTTGTTTACTTGCAGCATTTTAGCAAAAAACAAACCCTCACAGCAGCTTCAAAAAATTCACTTTTTTAAACAAGCCTAGCCCAAAGGGGGGGGGGCAGGCTGAAGCGCAAGTTCTTCACGTTACAATTATTAGAACGCATTTACATCATTCTGTCTGTGCGGATTCCGGCTGACTAGAAGAGCGGAATTCCTCATGGGTGAGTTGCTGTCAAAAAGTTGCAGCCTCTTGAGGCCTCTTTCAAGCCTCAGCTTTTATAAGAAAGAGCTTCATTAGATGCACACAAAGTGGGCAGCAAAGGTGTTACCGTAAGTGCCCAGTATTTATTCTTATAAAACCTAAGCATTGTTCCTTGTTACAGGTAGGTAGCTGTGTTGGTCTGCCGTAGTCTAAACAAAATTTTAAAAATTCCTTCTGGTAGCACCTTAGAGACCAGGCTGGAGTCACTGGTGCAAGTGATTAGGCAAATTAAGCTCAACTGCATAATTTTAGTTGGCCATGCAGCAGAGCAAGGAGCCGCCACACTGCCTGTCCTTGCCCATCAGAAGCCTTTGGTATTCTAGGGCTGGAAAGGGACCCCGAGGATCATCTACTCCACCCCCCTGCAATGCTGGAATATGCAGCTCTCCCTTATGGTGATTGAACCTGCAACCTTTGCGTTATCTGCACCAACTGAGCTATTCTGATTTTGCCAGTATTGCCACATTTAAGCATGTTTAAAGATAAAGGTCCATTAGGTCCAGTCGCAGACTACTCTGGGGTTGCGGTGCTCATCTCGCTCTATAGGCTGAGAGAGCTGGCGTACAGCTTCCTGGTCATGTGGTCATGACTAAGCCGCTTCTGGGGTGGTTGTGCTCATCTCGCTCTAGAGGCTGAGAGAGCCAGCGTACAGCTTCCTGGTCATGTGGTCATGACTAAGCCGCTTCACCACACGGAAACGCCTGTTACCTTCCCGCCGGAGCAGTACCTATTTATCTACTTGCACTTTGACATGCTTTTGAACTGCTAGGTTGGCAGGAGCTGGGACTGAGCAACGGGAGCTCACCCCGTCGCAGGGATTCGAACCGCTGACCACCTGATCGGTAAGCCCTAGGCTCAGTGGTTTAGACCGCAACGCCACCCGCATGTATACACAGCCATAATAAGGACTAGCAACTTATTTTGTGGTATATGACAGAATCTTGGGAAGAAGCTCAGCTCTGCTGCACCCAGTGTCTGCTCTGTCCTTAAGCCCGTTCTCTCTTTCCTGCAGTCTATGGTATTGCAGTGTGCACATATCCCCACATAGATACTCTTGTGCATAAATGGTGTGTGTGTGTGTGTGTAGATGAAGGGTGCGTGGTTTGAATTATCTCAGGAGAGCCAAGAGTCCATTTCCCCTCTGTATGTCTTTATGACATTGGGATGACTGGTGCATGCAGTTAGCAGCATCTCTCACAGATGTACGGTAACAGGTAGGTAGCCGTGTTGGTCTGAGTCGAAGCAAAATAAAAAAATTCCTTCAGTAGCACCTTAAAGACCAACTAAGTTTTTATTTTGGTACGAGCTTTCGTGTGCATGCACACTTCTTCAGTACGGTAAGTGTGCATGTAGATTTGTGTGAGAATGGAGTTTGCACCCGGTGCCACCAGGGAGCAGCAGAGGACCAGCTCTTAATGCAATGCCTTAGACGCACTTAGAAGTTCCTTTGGCTTGTGGCTGGGGAAAATTCACGAACTGGCTAAACAGTCCTAGGTACACACGCAAAGACTCTTAATACCAAGCACACCCCGCAAGTAAAAGGTGGATGATTCTGTTAATCTCGATTTCTCATTTCTCCAGCCTTCTCCACATTTTCACGATATGCAAAATCTTTTTTCCTAGTTCTCATGAGAATACATCAGCATCTTAAATCGGATTTCTCCTAACGTACATGCTTTTGGAAGCAATTCTGCTTAACGTACGAATTTGATTGTGGCCTCCACCTTGTGGCCTCCATGCTGCCAACCCCCTGGACCTTTGGAGTGTGTGTGTGGGGGGGGGGGATGTCTGCTGACAGGTGTCTCCAGGCAGACCACCAGACTGCCCCCATTGGGACTCATTTCTCACCACTCAAGGAGCCTTATTCAATGTTAGTGTCTTGATCAAGGGAAGTTACAGTGCCACTCTGTTCTGCCTTGGTCAGACCACACCTGGAATACTGTGTCCATTCTGGGCAACCCAATTTAAGAAGGATGTTGACAAGCTGGAAGGTGTACAGAGGAGGGCGGCCAAGATGATCAAGGGCCTGGAAACCAAGCCTTGTGAGGAATGGTTGAAAGAACTGAGTATGTTTAGCCTAGAAAAGAGGAGACTGAAAGGAGATAGGATAGCCATCTTCAAATATCTCAAGGGCTGTCATATGGAATAGGGAACCAGCTTGTTTCTCCTGCTCTGGATAGCATCTAGATCTAGGGAAGTAATAGTACCACTGTATTCTGCTCTGGTCAGACCTCACCTGGAGTACTGTGTCCAGTTCTGGGTACCACAGTTCAAGAAGGATACTGATAAGCTGGAACGTGTCCAGAAGAGGGCAACCAAAATGGTCAAAGGCCTGGAAACGATGCCTTATGAGGAACGGCTTAGGGAGCTGGGTATGTTTAGCCTGGAGAAGAGAAGGTTAAGGGGTGATATGATAGCCATGTTCAAATATATGAAAGGATGTCATATGGAGGAGGGAGAAAGATTGTTTTCTGCTGCTCCAGAGAAGCGGACACGGAGCAATGGATTCAAACTACAAGAAAGAAGATTCCACCTAAACATTAGGAAGAACTTCCTGACAGTAAGAGCTGTTCGGCAGTGGAATTTGCTACCAAGGAGTGTGGTGGAGTCGTCTCCTTTGGAGCTCTTTAAGCAGAGGCTTGACAGGCATATGTCAAGAATGCTTTGATGGTGTTTCCTGCTTGGCAGGGGGTTGGACTGGATGGCCCTTGTGGTCTCTTCCAACTCTATGATTCTATGAACTCAAACCAATGACCTCAAGTTACAAAGGAGGAGAATTATGACAAAACATCAGGAAGAATTTTCTGACAGCAAGAGGTATTCAGCAGTGGAACAGTCTTCCTCAGGACGTGGTGGACTCTCCTTCCTTGGAGGCTTTTACGCAGAGGTTGGATGGTCATCTGTCATGGATGATGTAGTTGAGATTCCTGCATTACAGGGGGTTGGACTTTATGATCCTCTTCCAACCCTACGGTTCCACGAAACTTTACTGAGCTGTGTCCAGTTCGGTTGCCTGCCACTAGCAGCTGGTGGGCCAAATCCTGCTCAAGGTGCATGACTCATTTAGTTTCCATTGCGAGGCGTCAGAGGAATGCCCCACAGCTGGATCAGCCCCCAAAGCTATGGCGACAGGCCTTTGAGTCATAAATTAGGCTCATTTAGAATTCCAAGAACTTTGATGGGGTTTCAAAGCATACAAGTAAATTCAAAGGAAGGTAATTGGTTACAAAGGTGAACTTCAAAGGAAGATAATTGGCATCGGCAGCAGTTCCAGGTACAAGAAACCGAGTGTTGGGACAAAACAAAAGTTCCTGTGAATCACTTTTAACCTAACGTGAAACCAGGGTGGGGGGAGGAAAGGAGGTAAAATAGGATTACGCAAGGAAATTGACGCAAACTTGAATGATTAATAGCCTAAACCTAAATTAACTGTTCTTTGGTTGCAACATTCCTATTGACATCATACTAGCAATTAGCCAAATAAAAAGGTTGCATTCAAATAGGTTTCTGATTGAATCAAGATTCCAAAACATCATTTTATGTGTGAGGCTGAAGAGCGTCAAAGCTGAGCTGGGGGTTGCCAGCACTTCATTGTAGTGCTTCCCATCCTGCTCAGGTTTCCAATATCAGGTGGTTGCCTGGGAATTTTGTTTGGCCCCCTGGAGTTGCACTTATCCCCATGCTGTTTAGCGCCTACATGAAACCGCAGCATGGAGTCGTTCCTAGTTCTGGAATACGTTGTCAGCAATGGCTCTGCTTTCTTGCATCTGCAGGCGAGCTGAACCAATGTCTTCTCTTGGTAATGGACTGGATGACAGCTAGTAAACTGCAGCTTACGCCCAACAAGAAATAAGCACTGTTAGTGGGTGGTTCCCTAGACGCGGGTGGTGCTGTGGTCTAAACTACTGAGCCTCTTGGGCTTGCCGATCAGAAGGTTGGTGGTTTGAATCCCGGTGACGGGGTGAGCTCCCATTGCTCTGTCCCAGCTCCTGCCAACCTAACAGCTCAAAAGCATACAAGCACAAGTAGATAAGTAGGTACCGCTGCGGTGGGAAGGTAAATGTGTTTCTGTGCACTGTGTTCTGTTGTACCAAAAGTGGTATAGTCCTGCTGGCCACATGACCCGGAAAGCTGTCTGTGGACAAATGCCAGCTCCCTCGGCCTGAAAAGCAAGATGAGCGCTGCACCCCATAGTAGCCTCTGTTTGGACTTAACCGTCCAGGGGTCCTTTACCTTTTCCCCTAGACCAGGGGTTGGCAACGTTTTTTGAGGCCAGGCTGGTCCACTCCCCAGCAGACCTCTCGGTGGGCCGGAGCGTGTGTGTCCGTGTGTGCCCACGCGTGTGCTCCAACTATTTCTGGCGTTCTTCCAACCTGGGCGTCGGTCCCTGCGGTGAGGGGAAAAAAAGGTGCCACAAAAAAACCCCACTGAATCCCCATGCCGATCCACGGAATGGCCGTGGGCCGGTTCTAGGAAGCTCATGGGCCGGAACCAGCCCATGGGCCTTAGGTTGCCAACTTCTGCCCTAGACCAGATGTTTGGGATGTGCCCTGCTCTGGATGGGATTGCACTCCTGACTGCAGAAGTAGAGTGCTCAGGGGTTCAGATTCCCATTCAGCCTTCATGCTCATTTGTTCCCATGAGACTGTAGGAAGAGCTCTCCTATATCAAGCCCCAAAGCCCATCAAAGTCCAGCATCCTGTTCTCACAGTAGCCAACCTTGTGCCAATGAGAAGCCCACAAGGAAGACCTGAGTGGGACAGTGTAGAGTAGAACCCATTTGTAGTTCCCAGAAACTGGGATTCAGAGGCATACTCCCTCTAGCCAGAGAACATAGCCATTGTTGCTAGTAGCCATGGATAGGGCCTTGTCTTTTATGAATTTGTCTAATCCACTTCTGAAGCCGTCAAGGTGGTGGCCATCACTTCTTCCTGTGGGAGGGAGTTCCACAGTTCACATAAGCACTGCATGAAACAGTCAGGGCCGGCTCTAGGTAGACCCCCAGTGGTGCGGTGCGCCAGGGCGCCGGGCCGGTAGGCCGGGCGCCACAAAGCAAAGCCACGCGGAAACCATGCTGCACCCTGCGAGGGCGGGGGCGTGGGAGCAATCTCTGCCCCTCAACGCCAGGGCGGCCGACCTGCTCGAGACGGCCCTGGAAACAGTACTGTCTTTTGACTCTCTTGAACCTTCCAACATTCAGCTTCCTTGAGTGTCTGTGTTTTCTAGTGTTACGAAGGAGAAAAACTTCTCTCTTTCCAAACCATGCATAATATTACTGCTGTCATGTTCCCTCTTACTCAACTTTTCTTTAAAAAGTCAAAAAGTGTAAGCTTTCCTCATTGGTAACTGGCTTTGACCCCTTGATATTTTGGGTTGTCTTTCTCCAAACCTTTTCCAGCTCTGCAATATCCTTTTAGAAGTGAGGCAGCCAGGCCTCCTAAGTCGGTTGCACCATAGATTTGTTTCACAGTATTATGATATCAGAAGTTTTATTTTCAATTTCTTTCCTAACGTTTCCAAGCATGGAATTTGCTGCCACACAGTCAGTTGACGTCTTCATGGAGCTGTCCACTGAGAAGCAAGGTCTCATTCCTGGTCAGTCACTATTAGTTCAGACCCCAGGAGTATATATGTGAAATTAGGAAATTTTGCCCTAATATGCATCACTATACACTTGTTTACTTTGAGTTGCATGCGCCCTTTTACTTCCTTGTGCCAACTACTCACTCTGAGCCTAGCCTACCTCACAGGGTTGTTGTGGCTGGCCCATGCACTTATTTAATTATTGCATATATTTCTCCAAGGAGCTCAAGGAGGGGCAATAGTCCCCCTCTTTTAATACCCACAACAAACCTGTGAGGTAGGTTAGGCTGAGAGGCAGTGACTGACCCAATGTCACCCACTGAGTTACATGGCTGAGTACAGCTTTGAACCCTGGCCTGGCCAGATGCTCTAACCATATAACACCGGTCCTGAAAGATCTACATTGGCTCTCAGTACGTTTCTGAGCACAATTCAAAGTGTTGGTGCTGACCTTTAAAGCCCTAAACGGCCTCGGTCCAGTATACCTGAAGGAGCATCTCCACCCCCATCGTTCAGCCCGGACACTGAGGTCCAGCGGCGAGGGCCTTCTGGCAGTTCCGTCACTGAGAGAAACAAAGCTACAGGGAACCAGGCAGAGGGCCTTCTTGGTAGTGGCACCCTCCCAGTGAAGTGCCCTCCCATCAGATGTCAAGGAGATGAGTAACTATATAACCTTTAGAAGACATTTGAAGGCAGCCCTGAGCTGGATCTAGACACATTTGGTTTTTTTATATATAAAAAAACATTTCAGGAAAACACATTGTAAACCTCATAATGGGAGACCGCGTTGCTGAACGATGGAACTGGGGTCACAGTGTTATAACACTTTTTTCTTTACTAATGTAGCTGAGTCCCTGTATAGGGAAACATCTTAAAGTGTAATGTCTTATTATGTTTGCTCAGAGCGGTTGGGGCAACCCAGTCAGATAGGCGGGGTATAAATAAAATCATCACCACCTTGAGCTCTTTAGAGGAAAGGGGAGGTGTTGGACTAAATTAGGAAACAGAGTTGAAGCCGTGTGTACGCTATCGGGTGGGTACCATGCCCTCTTTCCTCCTTCACCTCCAGTGTCCCATATATCATAGGCAGCTAACCTGTGGCCCTCTGGGTATTGCTGAACTACAACTCCCAGCTTCTCTGGCCAGGCTGTCTGGGGTGGATAAGAACTGTAGCTCAGGAACCTCTAGAGCAGGGGTCAGCAAACCTTTCCAGCAGGGGGCCGGTCCACTGCCCCTCAGACCTTGTGGGGGGCTGGACTATATTTTGGAAAAAAACAATGAACGAATTCCTATGCCCCACAAATAACCCAGAGATGCATTTTAAATGAAAGAGCACATTATACTCATGTAAAAACACACTGATTCCCGGACCGTCCGCGGGCTGGATTTAGAAGGCGATTGGGCCAGATCCGGCCCCCGGGCCTTAGTTTGCCTCCCCATGCTCTCTAGGGAGCCTCAGGTTAACCACCCAGCCATACAAAAAGTGTTTCCCATTCTGAGTGTGTTTGAAGCAGCCTTCTGCCTGGGTCCAACAGCCTGTATTTTTCCACAGCATCCAGCAGAGGTGGAGCAGCAAGATCCCTCGCCTGAGAAGCATTTAGGGGGTTAAGACTGGCTAGCAAGCTGAACATGAGTCAACAAAGTGATGTGTTAGGAAAGGCCAGCACTATTTTTCGCTCATATTAACAGAAGGCTTGTACCCAGAAGGGTCGGGAACAAACAGTGCCTCTCCTTGCAGCGCCACAAAGGCCCGTTTTGCTTTTGGTTCAGGGTGCCACATTTCAGGGGAAAGTGCATAGGCTTCGGGGTTGCAACTAGTTTTTGACAAAGGCCGTTTTAGGGATGACAGCCCAGTTCCAGCAGCCGTGGCGTGCATACATTGGAGGGGGGGGCTGAAGGTAGAATTGATACGGGGGGCCCCCTCTAACCACTGTTACCTTATTCAATTGGGTTGTTCCATGACAAACACACACACAAATTTTTTTTTAAAAAAATAGCTGCTACATCTCAGATTTTGATTAAAATTGCTGTACTGGATTTTCCCACATGTCAAAGTCACTGGTGTGAATAAACATTTCCTATGCCTTATAGTATTTGAGTTATTTGGGGGGGGGGCAGGTGGAAATGAAAATTAGGGGAAATTAGGGAAATGTTCTATACATGCACGATGAAGATTTTAAAGCAAAATTTCAAAGCAATGTGCATAACTCACATTACGGTCATAGAATCATAGGCTCATCTAGTCCAAGCCATTGTAATGTAAAAATCTTCTGCCCAACATGGGGCTTGAACCCACAACCCTGAGATTAAGGGTCTCATGCTTTACCGACTGAGCTATCCCTCATGCAGGGCTGTGCCACACACCTTTCCCAGGCAAGGACTTTAAGCTCAAGCTGTTGTGGGAAAAGGAAACCAGGGAAGGGCCATGGCTCAGTGACAGAGTATCTATCTTGCAAGCAGAAGGTCCCAGGTTCAATCTCAGGCATCTCCAGGTAGGGTTGAGAAAGGCTGCTGCCTGAAACCCCAGAGAGACACTGCCAGCCAGTGTAGACAATATTGAGCTAGACGGGCCAGTGGGCTGGCCCAGTAAAAGGCAGCTTCCAATGTCCCTATCTGACACCAAGGCCAATGTCCCTATCTGACACTCCCCCTTCCTGGTGTACATGCTAGACCAACATGTGTGCCATTGGGAGAGGAATAATAGTAGCATAGAATTCTAGAGTAGGAAAGGAACCTGAGGGTCATCTAGTCCAACCCCCTGCAATGCACGAATCTCAACTAAAGCATCCATTCCCTTTCTCAGAGGCAGATGAGACAGAAGACACTGCAAGTTACAGAGCTGAGTACATATCAGTGAGCCTAACTACATTTTATGCAGCTGCACGTCCTCTTTTCCTTGTGCCTACCTAACTGCAAGCGGCTTATGCCTCATCCACCTACTCTATGTTCTACTCTGCTGCCTGCAATGGTGCACAAAACCCACTGCCTGGGGCAGTTGGCACCTCTTGCCTTATGGTCAGGCTGCCCCCCCCCTCTGCAGGTTTCAGATCTTGCACCCTATCCCTGCTCCGTGCAGACCGAGGTAGCAGGGTTACCCTATAGGTGTCTGACAGGTCTTTCTCACTCCACCAAGATCAATGTGAGTGTCTCAGCTGGGAAGTGGGGTCTTGCAACTTCTACAGCAGCCTTTCTTTATGCTTCCCCCCATTTCTTGGAAACTTTCCCCAGATTGTTGGTGGACGGGTGTTTTTGTAAAAACAAGGCTTACAATGATCAGCAGTATTTGTTCAGCCTAGTTTGGCTATATTGTTCGCTTAGCAGCTGCGTCCTAAAATTCACCAATGAGCGTAATTTCTGTAAATAGATCGTTGGCTAAGCTACCAGAATTGGTAATGTCCCCTTGTCCTGATCTACGGATCCAAGGGCTCGACGATTCAGAGCTGATCTTTATGAGATGATGGCAAAGCAAAATTTTAGCAGAAGGAGAGACAAGGAAATATACTGGGGGAGAGAGTGATAGAAGCAGTGATCTAAGGCGTTGCAGTTTCTTTTACCCCATGAGTTTGGGGATGGGTGTTTTGGTGTGTGTTTTTAAACTTGTTCATAAATGATTTCAAGTTAGGGGTGAGCTGTGAGATGGCCAAGTTTGCTGATGAAACCAAATAAGTCAAGAGGATGGTTAGGACAAAAAGGGACTGCAATGAGCTCTTAAAAGGACTTCTCCAAACTGGGCAAATGGGCATCAAACTGGCAAGTGCAATTTCAATGAAATCAAAGGTAAAGTGAGACACACTGGGGCAAAATTCCTAATTTCACTAATACCCTAAATGGGCTCCGAACTGGAAGGGGCCAAACAGGGACAAGAGACCTTGGGGTCCTAGCACATAGCTCAGCAAAGATGTTGACCAGATGTGTGGGGCAGATGTGAAAAAGACAAATTCCATGTTAGGGACCATTGGGGGCAGGGCTGAGAAATAAAACTGCAAAGATCATTATACAAATCTAAGGTGAGGTGACAGCAGTCACGAAATTAAAAGACGCCTGCTTCTTGGGAGAAAAGCATTGACAAAGCAGACAGCATCTTAAAAAGCAGAGACATCACCTTGCCGACAGAGGTCCGTATAGTTAAAGCGATGGTTTTCCCATTAGTGATGTATGGAAGTGAGAGCTGGACCATAAAGAAAGCTGATCACTGAAGAATTGATGCTTTTGAATTGTGGTGCTGGAGGAGACTCTTGAGAGTCCCATGGACTGCTAGAAGATCAAACCTATCCATTCTGAAGGAAATCAGCCCTGAGTGCACCCTGGAAGGACAGATCGTGAAGCTGAGGCTCCAATACTTTGGCCACCTCATGAGAAGAGAAGAATCCTTGGAAAAGACCCTGATGTTGTGAAAGACTGAAGGCACTAGGAGAAGGGGACGAGAAAGAATGAGATGGTTGGACAGTGTTCTCGAAGCTACGAACATGAGTCTGACCAAACTGTGGGAGGCAGTGGAAGACAGGAGTGCCTGGCGTGCTCTGGTCCATGGGGTCATGAAGAGTCGGACATGACTAAATGACTAAACAACAACAAGGTGAGGTGAGGCTTCGAGTAAAGGTAAAGGGACCCCTGACCATTAGGTCCAGTCGTGACCGACTCTGGGGTTGCGGCGCTCATCTCGCATTATTGGCCGAGGGAGCCAGCGTACAGCTTCCAGGTCATGTGGCCAGCATGACAAAGCTGCTTCTGGTGAACCAGAGCAGCACATGGAAACGCCGTTTACCTTCCCGCTGGAGAGGTACCGGTACCTATTTATCTACTTGCACTTTGACGTGCTTTCGAACTGCTAGGTTGGCAGGAGCTGGGACCGAGCAACGGGAGCTCACCCTGTCGCGGGGATTCAAACCGCCGACCTTCTGATTGGCAAGCCCTAGGCTCTGTGGTTTAACCCACAGCGCCACCAGTGTCCCTGAGGCTTCGAGTACCATCTGTAATTCTGGTTGGCAGACATAAAAAAGGATGCTGTGGAGTTGGGAAATGTTCAGAGAAGAGCTTTGAGCTTTTGGATGTTCTTAGAACAGGGTGGATTTTGCAAGCGCTTCTCTCTCTTGTTTATTTACCACCCTCAGAAAGTATTTGGCTCGACCACGGCAGATTTCCCCCCCTACCTCCATGAACACACATACGTACATACACATAATCTATTCGGTGTGCAGTTTTGCCCTTCTCTCCCACCCACCCCATGTTTGCTATTGAAAAGTCAAACCTCTTGCTTGTGTGTCGTGGCTCCCAATATCTGCTCGGTGCTGTTGTTCAGGGCAACGCAGATGGTGCTATTAAGGTCCTTTTGTGTACGGCTGAGGGTGTTGTTTTCTTTTTTAAAAAAACACAACAACAATCTTATGCTTCTTCCCTGCTGCTGCCTAATGCCAGGTAATCAAATTGGGCATGGGAGCACATCCAAAATGCCAGCCCATTGCCCCTTCCTCACTCCCAGTTGTGGCAGCTTTGCAACCCACCCTGTCTTCCCCAATACATTATAACAGGGGCTGAACCCAGTCCTCCATCCCCCTCTGTCTGGCTCTCGGAACTCTCTAAAGCCCCAGGTTAGGGCTACTCAGCTGACCTTCCTTCTCATTCTACATTAAGAACTTTACAGCATAAGAAGAGCTTGCTTTCTGGACCAGACCAAAAAAACAACAACCCAACCATCCACTTCAGCACCCTGTTCTCACTGGGACCAACCAGATATCTATGGGAAGCCCAGAAGAAAGAAGACAGGAGCGCAACAGCCACTTGTGAGTCCCAGCAATGGGTAAGCAGAAGCATGCTGCCTCTGACAGTGGCAGGAGCATAGAATCGCAGAATTGTAGAGTTGGAAGGGACCCCCAAGGGTCATCTAGTCCAACCCCCTGTATTTCAGGAATCACAGCTAAAGAACCCCTGGCACATAGCCATCCAAACACTGTTTAAAAACCTCAGATGAAGGAGAGTCCACCACCTTCTGAGGCTGTCTGTTCCACTGTCATAGAATCATAGAATAATAGAGTTGGAAGAGACCACGAGGGCCATCCAGTCCAACCCCCTGCCAAGCAGGAAACACCATCAAAGCATTATTGACAGATGGCTGTCAAGCCTCTGCTTAAAGACCTCCAAAGAAGGAGACTCCACCACACTCCTTGGTAGCAAATTCCACTGCCGAACAGCTCTTACTGTCAGGAAGTTCTTCCTAATGTTTAGGTGGAATCTTCTTTCTTGAAGTTTGAATCCATTGCTCCGTGTCCGCTTCTCTGGAGCAACAGAAAACAATCCTTCTCCTTCCTCCATATGACATCCTTTCATATATTTGAACATGGCTATCATATCACCCCTTAACCTTCTCTTCTCCAGGCTAAACATACCCAGTTCCCTAAGCCGTTCCTCATAAGGCATCGTTTCCAGGCCTTTGACCATTTTGGTTGCCCTCTTCTGGACACGTTCCAGCTTGTCAGTATCCTTCTTGAACTGTGGTGCCCAGAACTGGACACAGTACTCCAGGTGAGGTCTGACCAGAGCAGAATACAGGGGTACTATTACTTCCCTAGATCTAGATGCTATACTCCTATTGATGCAGCCCAGAATTGCATTGGCTTTTTTAGCTGCTGCATCACACTGCTGACTCATGTCAAGTCTGTGGTCTACCAAGACTCCTAGATCCTTTTCACATGTGGTTCCGGTTTCCGCCTGCAGGAATGGCGGACCTGTTTTCCATCTCTCTGACCTTCGTAAGGAATTTGGCGGTTGCTAGGGGAGTAAATGGCAACCCCCTACCCTCTCCGGGGGTTACGGAGAGGGGCCGCTGGCCCGCGATGCCCCCAGACCCACTCCGACTGTTTTTGGAGTGGGGGGAGCTTGGGCTGAGCACTTACGAGGGCCAGGACTCCCGGACGCTAATCTGCATGGCGGGGATTTCCATGGTTAAAGAAGATAATTAGGCTTAAATCTATGGACATACTTCAGAAGGAGGGGAAGAAGCGCTGTCTACTGCTGAGAAATTTATGCTGCTGAGGGAGAGGAGTCAAAGATTGTACTGCATCTGGAAGAAGGATTGATGGGGACGGAGCGATAAGGGAAGTGAGTTTTTTTTCTTTTCTTCATATTGTTGCCTCGTACCTTCCCGGACGCGATGTCCTGGCTTGTTTGGAGTGAAAGAGAAGCAAAAGACTGTGTGAGTTGAACTTTATAACTGTTGTTACTGAGCATATTTTTTAAAGATGTGGAGTTGCCGATGAGAAAAGCCCCCCCCTAGTCGGACGGAAGGAGTTCTGGACGCGTTCGGAGGATTTATGAGCTGTGACGCACTTTAAATTGGAGCAGCGACCTGAAGCTAAGTTCAGCTATAGGGCAAGGAGATCCATTAATTTACCAAGAGTCTATGGTTTGATGTTTGGGTCTCCTGCCTGGAAAAGCTGTAAATTCTATAATGATCGTAAATCTTCATGGCTATGAGAGAAAACGAAAGTGATTTGAGCTTTTTAAGATGGCGCTGCTTCGAACTGCTTCGACGCAACAGGGAGCTCCATTAAGAAGATTTATGGGGAGGCTGGACTGATTAACTCACACAGGAGAAAGAACATCTGTGAAACTTTGTTTGATATTTATCTCAGCAGCTGGGAAACAATCGGATGAAAGTGGAAAACATCTATGTGACTGTAAGGGGAAGATCTGGATTATTATGAACTTGGAGGACGATTTGAACTTTAGAAAAAAGACGGCAGTGGACAGTTGCGAGGAATTCCCAATCTCTTGAAGCATGGGAACCCAAATAAAAAATTCTTTAGATGATTTGGCATAACATTCGGTTTGATTGATATATATATGTGTATAATTTGAAATATTGAATGTGATATAATTGGTTTTAATTGGAAAATTAATAAAAATATTTTTTTAAAAAAATAAAAAAATAAAGATCCTTTTCACATGTACTGCTCTCAAGCCAGGTGTCACCCATCCTGTATTTGTGCTTTTCATTTTTTTTTGCCCAAGTGTAGTACCTTACATTTCTCCTTGTTAAAATTCATCTTGTTTGCTTTGGCCCAGTTGTCTAATCTGTTAAGGTCATTCTGAAGTGTGATCCTGTCCTCTGGGGTATTAGCCACCGCTCCCAATTTGGGAACTGTCAAACAGCTCTTGGCTAGGAGGCTAATTTGTGGAGGCTAGAATGATCAAAGCCATACAAGATGCTGGCCCGCACTGAACATTATAACCTTGTGTTTTAGCATCAGGATCAAAATCTGGACTCTGGAGCAGGTAACTGTCCAGGAAGAGGTGGAAAAAGCTTGCAGCATAATGGAAAACTTAGCAGTGGCGCTGTCAGAGTTGCTTCATTTGTTCAGGTCTAGAGTATGGTGCTTTGGGGAGGGGGACAAAAATCCACTGTCCTCAATCCCAGAATCCCCTGCATAAAAAGAATGCACTCTGCAACTAATCTTTGCTCTCCCCCTTGTCAAACATTCACCTATCTACCGTACATTCGATTTCAGTCTTCCACAGCTGATCGTTTTTCCAATCGGACATGCAGCAGTGTTCTGCATTTGGCAGTGTTTTACAGCTGTTCAGCTGTCACAAACCTAACACCACTGCATGGTAGCTTATGGAACTTCATATCTGCACACCCAAACATCCCAGGTTCAAAGGATTTCTGTAGGTAGATCATGGACAGCAGGAGAACAAAAGGCCTCCTGCCCCCTTCTATGTTGGACAATACCAGGCTGGTAAGGGTGGCAGAGGTCTGACTCTCTCTAAGGCAGCATCTCATGTTCATTTGAAGGATGCTTTCGATGAAAAGATCATTGCACCCAACGATGGCTGTGAGCCTGCTCACTGTTAGGCTTCTCAACTGCTGTCAAAGTTAATGAGGTTTAAGCAAGCTAATTGTAAGCAGCATGGCTGCCCAGATCGGTTCAGGCAGACAGTTGTCATTTACTCTCCTCCAGAGCCTTCCACGTTCTCTCCTTTGGAAAGATAAATGAATTCCTGCAGTATGTGGGAATGTTAGGGATGTGGATTAGAATATATTATTAGATAGATCCTATCCAAGCTTGTGTTATCAAGCTTCCAATATCAACAGAGTGACATTCCCCTTTTGTGCGCAGCAAAATGTGAGCGTTAGGTTCGTTAGAACCTATACAACAACAATATACTTCCTGACAAATCCCCTTTGTCCCTCTTAAAAGAAATATACAACACAGTGTTCATAAAATAAGATAGAGTTTACTTACAGGTTCATCCCGAGTTAACAGCATAATCTCAGAAAGGCAGGCTTGCTTAGAAAAGCTACAAATATGTACATCTGGAGTCTACTTAATAAAGTGAGGTTCCACCTGGTCTCTCTCTTGGCAGCAGGCCAAGAGGGAGAACCATCCTAACTGGAGATTCTCTGGAGATGTGTTCCCGTTGAAGGAGAAATGGCTAAGAGAGAGAATGGCTTCTGGCTAGGGGCTTTTGTCTGCCAGCTAATCCATCTCATCTGCATATCTGGAGGAACAGGAACTTAGTCAGGTGTTCCCCCAGGTGAGTCCCTCTTAGTGGACACTCTAGGAACTGTTGTGACTTGTCTGCCCCAGTGTTCCATCCCACACAGTAAACTGTGATTGGGAAGACCTCTGGAAGCAACTGTGCCTTCTATTAAGTCCCTCTTCCCAGTAGGGATCTGTGGTCTTCCAGATGTTCTTGGATCACAGCTGCAGCCATCAGGGTCAAAAGAAGATCTCAGTCCTTTCTGCCTCCTCCCCAGCCAAGCCCTAGAGCAGGGCTTGTCAACCTGGTCCCTACCACCCACTAGTGGGCATTTCAGGATTCTAGGTGGGCTGTAGGGGGTTTTACGGCACAAGCTGAATCCTCCTTCCATTGAGCACTGGTGGGCGGTAAGGAAATTTTACCATCAAGAAAGATGCATTAGTGGGCAGTAGGTATAAAAAGGTTGACTACCCCTGCCCTAGAAAAACAGAATATGGGGAAGGGCTCAGGGTTTCATTTGTGCTGGGGCTCAAACCTGTAGGTCCCAAGCAGAGAGGAGGGACCGGTGGCCTTTCAGGTGTTGTTGACCTGCCATCCCCCATTGCCCCTGATGCTGTGCTCATGCCCAGCTTGTGGGCTTCTCATGGGTTTCTGGCTGGGCCTTGGGTGGCAAAGGAAAAATCTCGCTTTCAGACTTGCTCTGATCTAGCAGGGCTCTTCCACAAACCCCGGCCAGGCTGCCTGGAGCTGGTGGGAGTTTGAATCCATCAGCATCTACAGAGCTGGAGGTTTCCCATCCATGACATAAAAGGACACCCACTCTGCAATACCAATTTAGCTCTTAAGGGCTTATTCTCCCACAGAAACCTGGGCGTTGTTGTGAGGCAATAATTCTCTGTTCTCTAGGCCTTGAGAAGCTTCAGACATCTCCTTCTTCCAAGGCCCTCTGGGGAAACTATTAAAACCAGCTTATGGTGTAGAGTTGCCCTCTGAACACATGAACATACCCTTGAGCATGTGCAGAGTGCACTCCCTACATCACTAGACTACATCACTACTAGACAAGGCCAAAGCGCACTATACATGCAAGTAGGTAAAAGGTAAAGGACCCCTGAATGGTTAAGTCCAGTCAAAGGCAACTATCGGGTTGTGGCGCTCATCTTGCTTTCAGGCCGAAGGAGCTGCGTTTGTCCGCAGAAAGCTTTCTGGGTCATGTGGCCAGCATGATTAAACCGCTTCTGGTGCAACGGAACACCGTGACAGAAACCATTTACCTTTCCGTCGCAGTGGTATCTATTTATCTACTTGCACTAGAGTGCTTTTGAACTGCTAGGTTGGCAGGAGCTGAGACAGAGCAATGGGAGCTCACCCAAGGGCTGGCCCTACGGCCAGGCTGGGTGGCGCAGGGTGCCAGGGTGCCGTGCCACCAGGGTGTGTGTGTGCCATGCTGCTGCGCCTGCCCGCCGCGCTGGGAAACGGGGCGGGGCGGGGGCGCTGGAGGGATCTGTCACACCACGGCGCCAGGGCGCCAAATATACTTAAGACGGCCCTGGCTCACCCCGTCATGGGGATTCGAACCGTCGACCTTCTGATCGCCAAGCCCAAGAGGCTCAGTGGTTTAGAGCACAACATGCATTTAGTGCATTATACATGCATGTATGTGTTTATTAACTGCCACTCTCCAGTGAAAGTGGCTGCTGTTTGTAGGGTAAGGATGGTTTTCTGTGGGGGATATGCTGGCGAAGAAGACCCCTGCAGCCAGCAGGGTTGCCCTCTCCACTCATCAGGTGGTGATTGGAGGGTTCAAACATGCAGGGAACATGCTAGCAAATCACACTCCCTCCCTCCATCCCGTTGGCCAACTTTGGCAGGGGGGTGGGACTGCCCACCTATCATTCATGTAACTGTTCTAACACCATCCTATATCAGGATGGTTGGTTGAAAGGGGCTGTGAACTGTTCTCCCCCAAATGCCCAACAGCCAGGAGGATCCTGCTGGATCAGGCCAATGGCCCACCGAGTCCAGCATCCTGTTCTCACAGTGGCCAACCAGATGCCTCTGGGAAACCAGCAAGCAGGATCTGAGCACAAGGGCAACTCTCCCCTCCAGTGGTTTCCAGCAACTTGTATTCAGAAGTATTGCTGCCTCTGTGAAGGCATATAGCTATCATGGCCTTTCCCCAAACTCCTGACAATCAGTTGATTGTCAGGTGTTCTGGAGGCACTGTGCAAAATGCTTATGCTACATAACACAACGTCCAATTCATAATAGTAAAAAGGTAAAGGTAAAGGGGTCCCTGACCATCAGGTCCAGTCGTGTCCGACTCTGGGGTTGCGGCGCTCATCTCGCTCTATAGGCCGAGGGAGCCGGCGTTTGTCTGCCGACAGCTTCCGGGTCATGTGGCCAGCATGACAAAGCCGCTTCTGGCGAACCAGAGCAGCACACGGGAATGCCGTTTACCTCCCCACTGTAGTGGTACCTATTTATCTACTTGCACTTTGACGTGCTTTCGAACTGCTAGGTGGGCAGGAGCTGGGACCAAGGAATGGGAACTCACCCCGCCGCAGGGATTCGAACCGCCGACCTTCTGATCAGCAAGCCCTAGACTCTGTGGTTTAACCCACAGTGCCACCTGGGTATTAGTACAATTCATAATAATATATAATAAATATTCGATACATAATATACGCCATCATCAGTTTATTCACAGGGTCAACCCAGCACCAAATTCCACCACTGGACCCCCTGGGAAATACAAGAGTCTAATAATATAAGTTACTAGAGATTTTCTGTCTCCATTAAGGGTGGCTTTCCAGAGCAATTCCTTTGCAAACTTAAGACTGGCTTAAACCTAGCCTAAAGGTGATGGGACTCCCCACTTCTCCACCTGGAGCACTCTGGCAATAAACTACAATTCCCAGGATACATCAGAGGAAGCCATGTGCTTTAAACAACAACAACATACCCTTTACCCTAAGAGCAAGTTACAGCATTGAAGCATAATAATAAAAATAATTTTAAAAATAATTTTATTATTTATACCCCCACCCATCTGGCTGGGTTTCCCACAGTATTAAGAAGAATTTTGAAACAATTTGCAATCACAAAAGTAATGTGGTTCCTATCAGCTACATTAGTAAAGAAACAGCATTTTGAATGTGTTATAAACATGCAGCACCAGATAGAATCATAGAATCGTAGAGTTGCTCTGCTCTAACCATTACGCCACTCAGGGATGGGGAACCTGTTGTTCTCCATTATGTTGCTGGAATTCTTGCTCCCATCAGCCTCAGCCAGCAAGGCCAATTGGGAACAGTTTGCCCAGCCATAACGTCTTCGAGGGCTTCTTTTTACAATCATGCAGTATGTACATAGAATCATAAAATCATAGAGTTAGAAGAGACCACAAAGGCCATCCAGTCCAACCCCCTGCCAAGCAGGAAACACCATCAAAGCATTTCTGACAGATGGCTGTCAAGCCTCCGCCTAAAAACCTCCAAAGAAGGAGATTCCACCACACTCCTTGGCAGCAAATTCCACTGTCGAACAGCTCTTACTGTCAGGAAGTTCTTCCTAATGTTTAGGTGGAATCTTCTTTCTTGTAGTTTGAATCCATTGCTCCGTGTCTTTCACCCTCCTCTATATGACATCCTTTTATATATTTGAACATGGCTATCTTATCACCCCTTAACCTTCTCTTCTCTTCTGGCTAAACATACCCAGCTCCCTAAGATGGCACTGGAGAGTTAAAAAAATTCTAAGCGGTTTTCCATAGCGTTTTTTTATTTTGTTTACCGGTAACTTCTACTTATTTAAAGCATTTTCTTTTCCCTGTGTGTAGGTCCACCCCTAGAAATAGGCATCTTGTCAAATACATGGTGTGCAGGCAGCAAAATTCTCAGTGCCCACTGGCTCTGCTCATCTCAAGTTTGGATATCATTATCGTCATCAAACCGACCAACGTTCTTGTGCAGGCATAGGCAAACTTGGCCCTCCAGATGTTTTGGGACTACAACTCCCACCATCCCTGACCACTGGTCCTGTTAGCTAGGGATGATGGGAGTTGTAGTCCCAAAACAGCTAGAGGGACAAGTTTGCCTATGCCTGTTCTTGTGCCATTAACAGCAGCCTGACCCACAAATTTAGCAGCTGCAGTTTGTTCCTGGCCTGGAAACCAAGCATGATCTCCTTAGTTTCTGTTTGTCGGGCTTCTGCTAAAGGGCCAGGATCAGGGCCAGTAAATGCTGGCAGCCTCTTCCTTCACCTGCTGTGGTTAGAGCAGGTGGGACAGGAGTGTTGCGGGGGAGGGCAGGCTGGCAGAGAAGCACGGCAGGGTCTTGGGCACTTGAATCTGTCACCTAGGAAGTGGCCTTATACTGAGTCAGACCATTCACCCATCTAGGTCAGTACTGCCCATGCTGACAAGCAGCATCTCTCAAAGGTTTCAGTCTCTCCCAGCCCTTTTCTGAAAATGCCAGGAGCTGAACCTGGGATGCTTTGCATGCAAAGCAGATGCTCTCCTTGTCACTCAGACCATGGATGAGCTTCAGTTCTCCCACTTGGCAGAGGCTTTCCCTGCCAACATTTCACGGTTGCTTCCGTGTACTCAGAACTTCCAGCTCGCTGCAAACTGTCTTAATTTACTCTGCAACTGTTTTGGCCCATGCTGATTTAATAGCAGAGGGAGTTTGCTCTTTCAGTTCACGTAAGGCCCATCTAGTCTAGCATCCTGTTCTAGCATCCTGTGGCTTCCAGCAACTGGTATTTGGAAACATTGCTGTGGTGGAGAGATAGCATAGCCATCCTGGCTAGTAACCCTTGATAGCCCTCTCCTCTTCCATGAATTTGCCTAATCGTCTTCCAAAGCCATCCTGGTTGGTGGCCATCACTGCCTCCTGTGGCAGGGAGTTCCATAGTTTAACTCTGCCCTGCACAAAGTCCTGCTCTGGATTCTCTGCAAATTTAAAAAAGAAACTAAGCAAAAAATTGCATTGAAGTGGTTCACATTTTGCACATGTGAGCCATGGGACATTTTCCTTTGTGTGCTTTTTTCACATGCATTTTTTTGAACCCGTCATTGTCAATAACAATATTAACTCCAAAGTCATGTAGGCACCAAGAGTCCAGAGTAGCCTTTCTCAGCCTTGGGCCCCCAGGTGTTTGACTATAACTCCCATCATTCTGGGCCAGTGGATCCCCCAACACCTGGGGATCCAAGGTTGAGAAAGGCTGCTCTAGAGTATGTAAATCTCTCAGATGGGGGTTTGAACCATGAGCTGCAATGCGGGACCCAGACCGAGAAGGTGCTACATATTGGCCAGCTGAAGTCTCTCCATTATTGTTCGCTGGAGCTCCCAATGGCAAAATGAAGGAAGTGGTTTATCTTGTTCATACTGTGTTACTTGCTTAAAGGCTGTTTTGCTGTCTTTTTTCTTTTTGGTGTTGTCTATTTAATAAAAACACTGAACTTCCTTCCACTTGCTTTTTTATTGCCACTGGATTCAGAAGAACTCTTGTGTTTGGCAAAATAGGTTCCCTGCAACCAAAGCAAAGGATGCAAGATAATTGCAGTGCTCTCTGGCTTTCTTTTAGCTATTAAATGAAACCTTTAACCTTCATCTTATGTGTGTGTTCATTGCATTTCTGAATCCCAAAAGCACCTCTGTCCCTTGGCAGAACACGGTAGCTAGTCAAAATCATGGAGAATACATCTCTTAGTGACTACTAGGCCTGATGGACCTGTTGTGAGTGATGATGTTGTTACTGCCAGCATTCCTCTGAATACCTGTTTCTGGGAATCACAGGTGTGAAGAGTGCAGTTTTGGGCTTCCCATAGGTATCTAGTTGGCCACTTTGCAAACAGCATGCTGGGCCCTTCGTATGGCCCACCCAGCTTCTTCTTATGTCTGTAAGAACCACCAGTGATTTACAGGGGTTAAGTATCAGAAAACTGGCTTTCTCTGGCAATCTGCTGCGGTGCATTAAAAGCTCCATTGCCTCTGAGTTCATTTGCTCTGCTATTCAAAAGCAAGGACCTGCATTCCCTCCAGCCTTATTGCATAAGAGGGAATTGTTCTAAGGTGCCTGTCAATTCAAAAGACCCATCCAATTAAAGGCCCTCCACCGCTAAGTGGGTATTGCTAAGTTTTCTCCTCCGAGGCAATGCTTCACAGGCAGGCGAAGCCCTGCAAAGGATTTACAAAGGTGTTTTCCTTGTTTGAATTCATTTCATCAAGGCTGAGTAATGGCCTCCCCCTGGAGGAAAAGTACATTTGACGGGGCAGCTGTTTGTGTGCAGTGAACAAAAGCTGGCGCTTGGCTTGGAAGCCGCTTGCTCCCCCAAGGGCAAGAGGAGGCGGCCGGGTTTGCACACACAGTTAATGAATTAATGGCAGGGAGTTGGCCTCGTGATAGAGTCGCCGGTGATCCCATGATTGGCTCTTCCTGGAGAGAAGAAGGAGCCTCAGTTTGCAGACAGACCTTGATGAAGCAGTCACTACTGGTCACAATAGCATCTGGTTGGTCACTGTGAGAACAGGATGCTGGACTAGGTGGGCCACTGGCCACATCAAACAACCGGGGGTTTCTGATTTTCTTAAGCAGGGGAGAGAGGAAAGGTAGGACTCCCAACAGGTCAAAAAGAGAAAGGGAAAGAAAGGCTGTGGCATGCAAAAGGTCCCAGGGCAGTGGCTCAGTTTCAGAGGTGCCCTGTGTGACACCAGAATTTGGTACCTACTGCCACTTGCCTTCCATCCTACATAAGAGTTGCGGTGTCCCCAAAGCTCCACACCCAGTGCAACCAAACTCTGCTAAATCCGCCTCTGCCCAGGTCCAATCCTCTGCATCTCCAGATGGGCTGGGAAAGACCCCTGAGTCTGAAACCTTGGAGAGCCATTGCCAGTAGACAACTGTCAAGCAAGTGACTGGCAGCAATGAGGAGGAGGAGCAGCAGCAGCAGGAGCTGGTGATGATGGAATTGAGGCAGTTGAGTCAGTAGAGTGGGGTAGGAGAGCTAGGGGGGATCACATCTGGCAATCAATGCTCTAGGAGGCTTAGTTTGGTCATAATTTACTGTATTATACACTTCCAGGTAAAAGGTAAAGGGACCCCTGACCGTTAGGTCCAGTCACAGACGACTCTGGGGTTGCAGCGCTCATCTCGCTTTACTGGCCGAGGGAGCCAGCATACAGCTTCTGGGTCATGTAGCCAGCATGACAAAGTTGCTTCTGGCGAACCAGAGCAGCGCACGGAAACGCCGTTTACCTTCCCACCAGAGTGGTACCTATTTATCTACTTGCACTTTGACGTGCTTTCGAACTGCTAGGTGGGCAGGAGCTGGGACTGAGCAACGGGAGCTCACCCCGTCATGGGGATTCAAACCGCCAACCTTCTGATCGGCAAGCCCTAGGACTAGGTTCAGTGGTTTAGACCACAGTGCCACCGCGTCCCTATACACTTCCAGAATTGATGCTAAATACAGTACATTACTTCTGGTAAATGAGTCACTATAGTTGCTAGAGGGCCGTGAAAATTTGTGCCCTGGGCTTTTTAGATTTGTCTACGCGTGTACTATCAGAAACCAATAGGGTGCATTGGTTGCCAGATGTGAAATATATTGGCATTATTTTTAGCTCCCCTACCCCACTAATAAGGGTTAGGGTCTCCAGTGAAGGGTGCCTTGCCTGGCTGACTGACCACTGCTGGAGACACAATGCTGAGCTGGACAGGTCCAGTTTGCTCTGCATTGGTGCATCTCTTCTTCACACACATCATCTACGGAAGTCTCCACCAAGCTGGTGCCCTCCAGATGTTTCAGATAGTAGTTGTAGTCCAAAACATCTGGAGAGCACCAGTTTGGTGAAGTCTCATGTGCACCTTCTCCTATAGCACAAGGGAGAGATGTTTAATATGGAACACACACCAGACATTCACAACTAGCCTTGCGTGCTTTGCTTTTAATGTCGCTAGGAGGCATATATTTTGATCATCCAAAGAGCCAATTTTCCTGGGTCACGTTGTCCTGCTGGTTGGGCATGCAGAGCTGGGAGCGAAGGGGGGGGGGGAGACTGGAGCACACCCTGCCTTCCTCTGTCCTTCATCGACTTCATTACTGGCGTCTGCCAGCATTCCCTCCTGGACCTCCTCTGACCGGACGCATTTGTCATTGTCTTTCATCATGTGACATTTTTGCCACGAAGGCGTCACCCCTGTCATCAGCGCCCAGACGAGGGCTGGAGTTGGCGGCTACTGCCAAATGTGGGATGAAGCGTCTTCAAAGCCTCAAGTCACTCATTTCATCTGGAGAAGGGTGAGGATGAGAGGAGATGGATGAAGGAGAACGATCTCCCTTCGGGACAGTACCTTAGCTGGGGCAGTCATGTCAGAAAATTGCATCATCAAGAGGAATCAAAAGTTCGCCCAATGCACAATTAACCTGTGGAACTCATTAGCACATCCTCTCTCCCCCCCTTCTGCTTTTAAGGATTAGACAAATTTGTGGATGAAAGGGCTACTGCTAGATAGGCTAAACGAAGCACTTCGATTAGAGGCAAGATCTGTGAAATTGTTGGACGCAAACGGCAGTTGTTATCAAGGCTTGCCTACAATTTCCTGAGGCATCTTGCCTAGTGCTGGCGGAAGATGGAAGCTGGGTTTGATGGATCTAGCAAGGCAGCACCAGCCCTGTGAAGGGGTATCTGCCCCAAACCAGACCACAATTTCATGCGGTTGGAGAGTATGGAGAGAAGATGCCAACAACAAATTGCAATGGATCCACATGTGCACAGATTAAATCAATGGTTCCCAAACCTTTTCCCCTGGGTCACACTTTAATAATGAAAAATTGTGTGTACCACACCACATTTTTATTGATAACAAATACAATGGAAAACAAAAAGAAACAACTCCAAGCAGTGCTTGATTTATAACACAGAACACGACTACTTTATAATAATTATGAAGAAAGTATAAAACAATGCAGCTACATAAGAACATGAATCATTCCTAAAATATAATACAGTATTGATCCGGAATCTTATTGCCATGCTTGCTGTCCTCTCTTGCCACGCAAGTGTGGTGTACTACACCCTTTGAGAACCACTGGATTAAATGAAGCCTCCATTGCAGACTTACCATAGGAAGGTCCTGTCTGTTGGATCAGACCAAAGGCCCATTCGTCCACCTACCAGATGCCAGGGAGAAGCTCCCAAGCCAGACCTGAGTGCTACAGTCTTCTCCACACCTGCCATTCTTAGCTACTAGCAGTGGCGGACCTACAGTTTTGGAGTCTGAGTTTTCACTGTTAACATCAGCTCAGGACCGCAATACCTCAAGGACCGCCTCTTTCCATATGAACTTACCCGGACCCTGAGATCTTCTTCTGAGGCCCTTCTTCGTTTGCCATCTCCTCAAGAGGTCCGGAGGGTGGCAACACAAGAACAGGCCTTCTCTGCATTGGCTCCCCATCTGTGGAATGCTCTCCCCAGGGAAGATTGCCTGGTGCCTTCATTATATACCTTTAGGTGCCAGGCAAAAACATTCATTTTTAACCAATCCCTTGGTTGACCTGATCAACATCCCATACCCTTTTAAAATGTGGCTCTTTTTTGGGGGGGGGAGTATTATTGAGTTGTTGCTTTTCTTTTTATTTTATATACTGTGATCTTTTAATGTGAACTGCCCTGAGACCTCCGGGGATAGGGTGGTATATTATTATTATTATTAATAATAATAATAATAATAATGGGGTTGTTCCATGACAGATCACCACACCATTGCAACATGTGTGCTGCCGACTCTCAAACTTTGGAATTGTTGAAATATATACAACAAATTAATCAATTTGATTCATGTGACTCTAATTGGGTCTACTACGGTAGACCCAACATTTTTAATGAATGGGGACTAAAGTCGCTTCTGCAGCCCTCTCCAGGATTAGGGACCCTGAAGTTTAAGCTCCATTAGTTTCATCTGACTGCTAGCATTCTGAGGTCCACCAAAGGGTCTCTTCCATCTCTATGATTCTATGATTGATTCTAGTGAACGCTTGTGTGGATGGACATGAGGCTTTAGCCCTGTGCAAATGCTGCAGTCCCAGTCAGGATCATGGCCCACATGCTATTTCCACTGTGGGGGAGGACAGGCTCCCATTTGCTATAAAGAGAGCTTTTTACAAAGCAAGTAACGCATATGACCCCCTTCTTAATCAAGCTTCCTCTGCCTGCAATTCCCTTTATTAAAGTCATTCACACAAATTCTAAGTGTCTGGATGGCATTGTATCTCGTTTGGCCTGAATCTCTGAGCATAATATGTGCCATTATGTGAATCACACTGAGAGTCAGCTACTGCGTTTGTGTGTGTGGCAGTTGCACTGTATGAATCAAGTCATTGGCTCCACAGCAGACACAGTTAGTTATTTTGTTAAGTTATATTTAAATCAATGGGCCACGTTAGTCATCTCTACATTGTCCCATTGATCCCAATGCTATTTTTAGCTGTCTGGTGTAACAAGCTGTACCGTTCAGGCTGTGAGACATTTTGGTTGTTGTAGCACCTGTGGGAGATGGAACTGCCAAATCTCAACGCAAACCAAGCTGTGCTAACCACAAGATCCCACATTCTGGATCTTTGCGCCAGCTCCTCACATAATTCCAGGGCCTTTCTTACGGATATTTGTTTGATTCTGTCATACCCCATAAAATATCTCCAAGTGGTTTCACAGTAAAAACGTCAACAATTTAAAAACAATTCCATATGTAAAAGCAATTTGACAAGGGTGCAAGGGACAGGGTGGTGGTGGTGGTGGTGGGGTGTGTGTGTGAAACAGCTCCTTTCCAAGGGTGCAAGGCAGCCTAGGTACATGCTCACAGTGGTCAACCTACATGAAGCCTGTAGTCAGGACCTCTCTCCCCACTTGCAATTCCCAGCCACTCATATACAGAGGCACACTGCCTCCAATGGTGGAGGTAAAACATAGTCGGCCCTCCTAGGTGCATCCCAGCAAGCCAAAATGCTCTTTTCCTCTTCCCCATCATTCCACTTTCTCTTCATCCCTTCCCTCCTCCCCACGTGCGCTATTGCAGGCTGGGGTATCTGCAGTTCTTCCTATACTGATAGACAGTAATAGCTCTCACCATCCCTGAATATTTGCCATGCTGGCTGGGACTTATGGCAGCTGGAGCCTGCAGTGTCTGTAGGCGGTGCCGGATTACCAAACAGTCAGAGGAGGCACCAGCCTATGGGTCCCGCTCCATTTAGGGGCCCCACTCCAACAACAGATCAAAATAAGATCGATTTGATCTTGAAAGATAATTACAACCACACTTTCTTAGTTCAATGTTATCTCACTAGAGTGCTCACACAAGAAACCTCCGCATAAGAAGCATTCAAAAATGTGGGAATGTTAGGGATGTGGATTAGAATATATTATTAGATAGATCCTATCCAAGCTTGTGTTATCAAGCTTCCAATATCAACAGAGTGACATTCCCCTTTTGTGCGCAGCAAAACGTGAGCGTTAGGTTCATTAGAACCTATACAACAATATTATGCTTCCTGACAAATCCCCTTCGTCCCTCTTAAAAGAAATACACAACACAGTGTTCATAAAATAAGATAGAGTTTACTTACAGGTTCATCCCGAGTTAACAGCATAATCTCAGAAAGGCAGGCTTGCTTAGAAAAGCTACAAATATGTACATCTGGAGTCTACTTAATAAAGTGAGGTTCCACCTGGTCTCTCTCTTGGCAGCAGGCCAAGAGGGAGAACCATCCTAACTGGAGATTCTCTGGAGATGTGTTCCCGTTGAAGGAGAAATGGCTAAGAGAGAGAATGGCTGCTGGCTAGGGGCTTTTGTCTGCCAGCTAATCCATCTCATCTGCATATCTGGAGGAACAGGAACTTAGTCAGGTGTTCCCCCAGGTGAGTCCCTCTTAGTGGACACTCTAGGAACTGTTGTGACTTGTCTGCCCCAGTGTTCCATCCCACAAAAAACTTATTAGGAGGTAATTTAAGAGGGCCCCCTCCCAAGAGCTCGTGGCATTTTAAAGAGTAACTGCCTCCACAGGGTTTAATCCAGCGCTGTCCAGAGGACGGCAGGTTTCGCACCACTGAACTACTCTCTGCCTCGTACACCTCAGCAGCAGCACCCATCTCACTTGTACGCCCTGAGATAGCTGCCCTTTCACATATCAGGGAAACTGGGTGAGAAGAAAAGGGGTCGTTGCCCAAGCTTCCTGTGACTGTTCATTCAGCCACCCACTTACAGTGCCATCTTGATGCCAAGCGGAAGGCTTCCCTTCCTCCCAAGCCTTGGCCTGCATGGGGCATGAAAAGACTCAATTGCCTCTTATCGATCACCTGCTGAGCTATTGGGAATCTATGACCCATAGCAAATGCGCTCATGATGAGACATTGAACTGCCCAGCAATCAATGCCTTGCAATGGCTGGCTGCGTATCGCCCCCCCCCCCAAGCTGCCAGGCTTTGGTTGTGGTGCATGTGCCAGTCACTCTGGGAAGTTGGTAACAACAACAACAACAACAACAACAACAACAACAACAACTTATTATTTATACCAGACTTTTAGAAGACATCTGAAAGCAGCCCTGTTTAGGGAAGCTTTTAATGTTTGACGCACTATTGTATTTTATTATTTTGTTGGAAGCCGCCCAGAGTGGCTGGGGAAACCCAGCCAGATGGGCGGGGTATTTATTATTATTATTATTATTATTATTATTATTATTATTATTATTATTATACCCCGCCCATCTGGCTGGGTTTCCCCACCCACACTGGGCAGTTTCCAACAAAACATTAAAAATACATTAAAACACCAGTCATTAAAAACTGCCTAAACAGGGCTGCCTTCAGATGCCTTCTAAAAGTCAGATAGTGAATTGGTGCTCCCTCTTTCTGCCCACCCCCACCCACCATCAAGCATGGTTTGTTGTTCATGCCCAATGTAGCACAGAAATTCCAGACTTGTGCTGAAGCAAACATCTCTTAAATTGATATGGTTGACACTTCCCTGACCTCCGTAGTCCTAATTAATGCATAAGAGGCCAAGCGCTAGTCTACTGGGAGAGTGGAGATATTAGACCCAGTCTCATAATATAGTTGATCTAAGCTTCTAAGAGCTACAGCTGGTGCTGCCAGGATGAATGTGAACCAGGTGGGCAAACAGAGAAAGAATTTGGCAAAGGTGCTTATGGGGGGGGCAGCAGGGATGGATGGGAGAATATTAGTATGAGACTGTACCTTACAGAATCTACAAAAGGAACCTCAAGGATCTCGCCTTACCCCTGCCAAATCTACCATTTTCTGGGGCTTGTCTGCTCCACACGTGAATGGCTCAAACCATAGCTCAGTTGGCAGAGCATGAGACTCTTGATCTCAGTGTTGTGCATTTGAGCCCCATGTTGAGCAAAAGATCCCTACATTGCAAGGGGGCCCCTGGTTTGGACTAGATGATCCTTGTGGTCCCTTCCAGCTCTACAATTCTATGATCAGGAGAAGCTTCCCAATGTGTTGCCTAAACATTACACTTTTTAAAGCGGATATTTCATACTTTTATATTCCATAATCTTATAGTTAATTTTAGAGGTAACACTACTACTACTACTACTACTACTACTACTACTACTACTACTGTACTACTAATATATTTTCCCCTTGCCATTTGATCCCATTGGTCCAGGCTCTATCCTTTGGAGCCTCAGAAAACAAACCTATGCCATCATCTATGTGACATCATTCACATATTTGAAAATGGCTTTCCTCAAAGGACTTGTTCTCCAGGCATCTCAATGACTTTGTTGCTCTCTCCTAGGTATCCCAGTTCATTCCTTGGACTGCGGTGCCCAGAACTGGACATAGGGCTCCAGATGAGCCCTGGTCAAAGCAGAATAGGGTGGGACTACCTCACCACCTTGCAAAGCTAGACACTGTGCTCCTGTGGATGCAGCCTAGAATTGCATTAGCCCTTCTGGCTGCTGAATCTCACTGTTGACTCATCTTTTGCCCAACAGGCGATCTCATAATATAGTTCTGTTTGTTTGGTTTTTTTTTAAAAAAAATCTTAATATTATATATTTAACTCACACACCCTGCACCAATTATACAACTTCAGTGATGCAAAACTGACTTACACTGTCAGGCTGTTGCTTCATTTAGCCTGATAAAGTCTAGCTGCTAGCTGGGATTCTTTTTGAGTGCAGAGTGAAGAGAATGAGAATGCCCGATGCTGGCACTGTTACTGAAACTAAGCATGTGCACTTGTCAGGAATCTGGAGCAGGATAGATATATTTTAATTTAGTCTGTAACACTTGCTCTATGACAGAGTCATGCCAACAAATCTTCCCTATATGCAGCTCACTTGTCCCCACTCTCTGTGAAAGCAAGGCTTGGTATATAGAGGAAAAGTTCCATAGATTCTATATGATTCTGTCATTGGTGCTTTAGTTGAGATTCCTGCATTGCAGGGGGTTGGACTAGATGACCCTCGGGTACCTTCCAACTCTATGATTCTTTGAGTCTGCGAAATCCAAACTTGGTGCTCCCAAACAAATATTAAAATAGGATAAATGTGTGGTAGTATTTATGCGCTTATCATTCCATTCTTGTAGTTTTCTAATAATTTGGATTTTGTTCTTGATTACAAGAGTTAGGCTGCAAGGTAGTTGTCACTGATTCAAGAAATTCCTAGACTGAAAAGAGACAATCCAACTACATGAGGAAAGACATATTCTCATTTGAGTCAGATATATACTTTTATGTTCTCTGCTCTACCTCTAACATGGCAGGAATTAACAATTAGGCAAGAGCTGAGCAAAACCTATTGAATTTCCTTGCAAAACTAGCAGTAATTTAATAAAATGTATTTATTAGGAACCAGCTAATTGCAAGAGCAGATACATTGAAAATAAACAGGAAAGCCATAATCTAGCATACGGTTAATTGTGCTTAATCCCATTATTACTGCATATTACTCAGGTAATACCATGGTGTCTCTGCACATGAAGAGCGGTCTAGAAGTATTTTAAGCATTTATGTTTTGTTCAGCATGTTGTGGTTTAAATCCTGTTGGATTATTCTGTAATGAAGGGCAATTTATGAATCTGGTTAAAATAAAAACCAAAACCAACAACAAGCTGTGTTAATAAAAGCCTGACAAGAAAGGCATAGAACTAGTGGGTAAAAGTTGTAATTAAGCACCACTACACAAAAGTATCACAAATTCTTCAGTTAGGGCCTAGTTAGCCATGACAATGAGTCAGATTGCCATAATTAGCCACAGATATAGCAAAAAGCCAGAACCACAGAGGTGCAAGGAGTATGCAGTTGTATGACAATAAAAATGTCTGAACAGGGAAACCTGTTACTTGCATATTACAATACAAATATTTATTTTAAAAGGTCATATAAGCAAATAATCCACCAAATATATGGTCTATAACATGGGTGGGCAAACTAAGGCCCGGGGGCCAAATCTGGCCCAATCGCCTTCTAAATCTGGCCCATGGGTGGTCTGGGAATCAGCATGTTTTTACATGAGTAGAATGTGTCCTTTTATTTAAAATGCATCTCTGGGTTATTTGTGGGGCATAGGAATTTGTTCATTCCCCTCCCCAAAAAAATATAGTCCGGCCCCCGACAAGGTCTGAGGGATAGTGGACCCGGCCCCCTGTTTAAAAAGTTTGCTGACCCTTGGTCTATAATCATTGTGAAAACCAAACCAAATATTGTGGTTTCTTCCAATAACATCCAGTATGTGATTTCTACTAATTCCATGTTCTCTCATGGGAATCAATTCTGTCTCCATATTAGTATGTGGCTTGTACACTAGCCTGAAAAGATACTGTAGGTACTGAAGAATTAATCCAAATGCTTTATTGATTTACACTCCACTGCTGTTCCATCAAAGGAAAAATCCCAGAAATGTTATTGATCCAATTTGTTTCTACTTGACTCAACAGGGGTTTGAGCAATATCACACCTGTTTCATACCCACAGACTTATTCATGAACATGAGAAATCTCATAAAGAACTAACAATGTATGCAGGCAGTGGTGGGGTTGCATTTTGTCTTCCTCAGAGGCTACCATAATTCATTGAGGGTCCTGGCTATAGACATAATGTCATGGCTTTGCCAACAATCTTCTTGGCTCGAAGGTGGGGTCCATTAGGTGGGAGCCCCCAGCATGCATTCTCCTTCAATCTCATATATTTTAGCTGCCTGTATTTAGCTGGCACAGTGGGAGTGTCTCTCATAGAGTTCTCTCTAGTTACAGGTAGGTAGCCGTGTTGGTCTGGGTCGAAGTAAAATAAAAAAATTCCTTCAGTAGCACCTTAAAGACCAACTAAGTTTTTATTTTGGTATGAGCTTTCGTGTGCATGCACACTTCTTCAGAGTTCTCTCTAGAAAGTTTGCAGGAAAACTCTGTGAGCTTCAGCTCCTATCATGTGCCTATCTAGCAAAACATGAATTGTTGGTTTGACTGCATTTTAAATACCGTCCAATTGGGAGTTCTAAGAAATTGTTCTTTACATAAATAGTGAAAACTTTGGCTTCTTAGAAATATGATACATTCCACATTAAAATGCATTGTGTACTATGCTGAAAGGCCACTCCTGATTCCACTTCAACCACAGGAGCATAGGAGGCTGACTTATACAGAGTAGGACCATTGATTGTTCTAGCTCAGGCAGTGGCTTCAGGACCCAGAGTGGCTTCTTTCCCAGCCCTACTTGGCAGTGTCAGGAAGTGACCTAGGGATCAGTGGAGGCTGGTCCATTTGAGCAAATGGGGCACTAATGACCACAAACCTTAGTCTGCCGTCAACCAACTTTCACCTGCCCATCTTACTGTTCTCAATCAGTCCAAAGCGGTGGCCCTGGCTGTCAGCTTCCTCCTCCTCAGCCTCAGTGTTTCCCTTGTAGAACTCAGCAGAGAGGAAGGTGGGGACGAAATTTAAAACAGTTGCCTTTGCCTATCATTGGCTCTGTCTCCACTTACAGCTTACAGCCAGTGTGGTGTAGTGGTTAAGAGTGGTAGACTCATAATCTGGGGAACCGGGTTTGCGTCCCTGCTCCTCCACATGCAGCTGCTGGGTGACCTTGGGCTAGTCACACTTCTTTGAAGTCTCTCAGCCCTACTCACCTCTCAGAGTGTTTGTTGTGGAGGAGGAAGGGAAAGGAGAATGTTAGCCGCTTTGAGACTCCCTAGGGTAGTGATAAAGCAGAATATCAAATCCAAACTCTTGTTCTTCTATCGCTCTTCTTTCTGTCCCACCAGTACCAATGAGCACTAGCTACCACTACCTTAGATCTTCTGTATGTTGTGGCTGTATTCTATCACTGAGCTACACCTTTCCATGAAGTGGAGTTGCAATGCTAATGCCAAAGCCTGATGCTTAAGGGCACCTCCCTTCTATTTTCTGTGTATGATTGCACAGCCTCATGAGCTACTACCTGTCTCATGGGGCTAGAAGGAAATGACCATTGTATCAATGACCATTATACATGCTGTCTTACAAAGTAACTTACCCTGAGCCATATGAGGGGCTGGCAGAACTGGCAGACACTAGACTACAGTGGCTTGGTGAGGGAGAATGTGCAATTTGGCACCACCACAGCGGCATTCAGAAGGAGAAAGAACTGTCAAGCCATGAGGCTTAAGAAATCTAGTACGGGACTTTTAAAATATTTTGCCAAGGGTGCTCAAACACATGACTTCTTGCAAAGTGTCATCTCCCCCAATAGATGTTGATGAGTTGAAGCTTTGGGCATTCCACAACACCTTTCCTTTTTGGGGTACCATGTGCTGTGTTGGTGTGAAGGGAGAGATGTGTCTTTGGACCAGCGGCTGCCAACCGGTGTCATTGCTGTATATAGTAAACAGCCTCCTTAGAACAGATGCTTTGCACCATTCCACACAATCCCCACAATACCCTTTGGCTGAACAGCAACCACATCACATATTATTAGGAACGAAGATTATAAAAGGATCCCTGTGGCCACATGAGAGGGGGGTGGAAGAGTTTCCAGCAGAAAAGGATACTTGCCATAAGGTTGGGAGAAGGGTCTTGCCTTGTGTGTGTGCTTGTGCATGACAAGTTGCAGGCAAGAGGGGTTGCCATGCCTGTTGCATCTTCTCTTTCAGGCATCACGAACCCATCTTGCTTGTGAAACTTGGGTGGGGATGGGAGAGCTGGCGTAGATGATGTGAGAGCGGGGATTTAAGCCTCCCCAACCTACCTGCAGGACCCAGGAGCATTAGCACCTGCAAATTACAGGTGGAAAACCTGGCACAGCAAGCCATTGATCCGCCACCTAAGCAAAATCGGTTAGCTTCGGCCCGCCCAGCAATTCAACAGACTCTTGGTTCCAGGTTCTAGGTCTGTCGGCGCTGGCCAAGGTGCTGAAATCGCCGGCGCCCGCCTGGAAGCCAGCTTTGCTGCTGTCCAGAGTGCTGAAGCCAGAGCTCTGTTCTTGGTGCTGAAGCCAGCTGCCTGTCTGCTAGCAGCTCGCTCGCTCTCAATTCTCCGCCAGCAGCAGTGACGTAGTCGAACGTGCAAGCGGCTCAGCCCCAGTGTCCCTGAGACGCCAGCTTCTCGAGGGGGCAGAAACTGAGGAGGAGGAGGAAAAGAAGGAGGAGGAGACAGAGAGAGCCAGAGCGGTTCCTGGAGATCGTGTGTGTGTCTGTATGCGCGCGCTTCCCCCCTCCCCCTAATCTCCCCTCTTCTCTGTGTTGCCAGATCAACCCTACCAGCCAACGGGGGAAAAAAAAGAGAAGTCGCTTCTCCAGCCCACCGCCCGCCTACCAGCTCACAGCCCATGAGGTACTGTGGCAATGTGTGCGGTCTGGAGCAAAGGTTTACTGCCATCCTAAATTGCCCCCGACGATTATGGGCTGTATTGGCTCCAAAACCACCATCGGTAAGATTGCTTCTACCTTGCGGCGGCGGCGGCGGCAGGGGGAATGGGGAGGGAGTGTGTGGTTGTACCTCCGATGTGCCAGAACCAGCCGGAGTATGAGGGGATGCAGGTGCCTGGATCGTCCCTGGAGAAGAGATAGGGTGAGGCGGGGGGCGGGGGCTGCAGCGGAAGAGATCGCTTAATCGTTATAGCGTGTTTGTTTTCTGGAAGAAGGGCAGCAGGGAGCGTGAGCCTGTTTTTCCCCCCGGAGGGGGTAGAGAGGGGTGTGTGCATGTGCAGGGTGGGGGGAGGGAGGTGCGTTGAGGCAAGGCAGGCTCCGCTCGCATGCTGCCTTCAGGAAAGGGCGAGCCTGGCGCCTCGGCTTCCTTGGCGTGGAAATCACGGCCGAGGTGTCGAGGCGGA
This sequence comes from Zootoca vivipara, assembly GCF_965207765.1. Taxonomy (NCBI): domain Eukaryota; kingdom Metazoa; phylum Chordata; class Lepidosauria; order Squamata; family Lacertidae; genus Zootoca; species Zootoca vivipara. The sequence continues at coordinate 90,006,432 of NC_142588.1, read as the reverse complement.
TGATCGCTCCGCTGGCTTCCCGGGGGTTGCTTGGCGCCGCAGCCTTCCAGCAGTTTCAGGGTTGTTTTTCCTCCAGAGCTTGGAAACATCCTCCCCTTTCCTCGGTTCTCTCTCTCCCCCGCCGCCCCCCGCCTCTCCCCGCCCCCCGCGCCGACAGCAACGGCCGGAGCCCGGCGCAATTAGCATGCGAGGGCAGACTTGCTGTTGCCAAGGAACCACTCTCCTTAGCAGACCTTCAGCCTCACCGCCCCCCCTCCCGGCCGCCTTCTCGCCCCAATCTCAATTCGCATCCGAGAACCAGGAAGAAGAAGGAGGAAACACACCCAGGATTTGGCCTCCTGTGTAAGAAGCCAGGCAGCCGGTTCAGCTCCTCCGGCTTGGGCGCAGTAAAGATGGGGCAAGAGGCGAGCAAAGGCTTCGGTCGACGCTCCTGAGCCGAGTCCGGGTCACAGTCTGGAGCAGGAGCCGCTGGCTTTGCAGAGACACTCGGTGCAAGTTGCGTGGAGGGAGCAGGTCAGTTTCACAACTCGGCAGAGGAAGCCAAGGACTGCCAGGGGGAAGGGGACCCTGTTCTTGAATCATGCTTTAGGGAGGCGTTGTGTGGATCTGGCGAGCAGGACCCCCAGGAAGTAGTGGCAAAGAGGGCTAGCCTGGTGCCTTGGGCAATTCATGCCATATGGCGTTATTCCTGCTTGAAATTTGCTCCTAATCCCTTTTCTCAGGGGTTATACCTCCCCCCCCCCGCCATACACACACCTAGTTGCGAACAGCAAGTCTCTTCAACCCAGAGTCTGAGTTCATTCCTGGGAATAAAGGTCTGTTTTAAGTCAATGGGATGCCTGCCGGCTATCTTCTCTGACCTCGTGCCCTCCAGACGTTTTGAGACTACTACAACGCTCGCCAGCTGCCGCCAGGTTGTTCTCCAAAATCTGGAGGATACCAGGTTGGAAAGGCTGGATGAGAGTGTCTAGAGTTGGGGTGCTAGATAGAGTCCAGGAAGCAGTAGGAAGAAAGTTTTCAGGAATGGGGAGAAAGAAGACCTGTAACTTAGCACAGCACATATGCATTATGTGTTTGAGTGCTTCATAGCCTCCTCTTCTGTGCAGAGCAGCTTACAGAAAGATCAAAAGTCATACAACAATGAAAACAGAAAGAACTATGAAAAATAACAACAATGCATTTTTTTTTAAAAAAAAACAAACAGCAGAGGAAGATGCCAGTGCCACACAAAACTGGCAGCTCTAAAGGCCTTTTAACTTGGCCCCAAACAGATATCAAATTTGGTGCCAGCCAAGACCTGCACATCTCTTCAAATGTGGGGGACCCAGGTCAGAGCTTCTGAGGATTATGTTAATATGTGGGCAGTTTTGTGTGCTAGAGAAAGTGGGTGATATTAATAGCAGAAACTGACAATGGTCATAACAAGCACACACACCCTGTTCATCTTTTGGGAAACTTCCCCTTCAGGCCATGTGAACATTGACTCCAATGTCCAGACACCCTCTGCAGTATGTTCAGAGGCCTGTTCCACATCCTGAGCCGTTTCCCCTCTGAATATCTCAGGTGCTGGGTACAAGCAACAGGAGGGAGGATGTTGTTTTCGTGCCTTGTTCATCAGGCGTTTGGCTGGCTGGCTGCTGGGAATGTAATGCCTTTGTCTGCTCCATCAGGGGTTGTAGGCATTTGCTTGCATTGCCTGTTTGGGCTAATAGGATGCCATTTTTGTCTCTGGTCCAGGCTTCTGTAATGTGCTTGGATGTGTCCACGTGTCTGAGCTTCTCCTTTAAAACCCGGGTTGAAGGCTCTAGAAAGACCCTCTGTTTGGCAGCACTATGCTTTTTAACATTGATGGCCCCCCACCCAGCAGTGGTTGGCCCTTGGGACTGGTGGGGCAAAGTGCAGGGAGGCCAACAGTAAGTGACAGGCAGAGGCATCACTAGTTTTAGTTTCTCCCCTATCCTCCTTCCTGCTGAGTTCTACAAGGGCAAGACTGAAGCTAAGGAGAAGGGGAAAGCTGACAACTAGGTTTGTAAGTAAAAAGGCAGGCAGGTAGGGGTTGTTGGGAGACAGGTGGAGGTTGGTGAGGCAGCCCCCCATTTGCTGTAATGGTAGAGCGCCACTGCCCAAATCCTTCTCCTCCTTCTGGATACCACATTCAACAGCAAGTTCCGTACATCTCTGTGTTCTCAGCCAGCACAAATGCAACCTTCAAAGAGAAGGGAGCCTCATCATGCTTAAATTTACCACCTCCTGGGCTCCCTTACTGTGGCCAGTCTTTAATATACTGGCATGGTGGAAGTAGTTCTGTTCAGTCTGGAAGTCTCCCCCCCCGGAAACCCGCACACTATTATTTAATTACATGTGTATATGACAGGAGTGAGCCAGCAGTAAAATTACACTGGGCAAAGTGTAATAAAACTCATTATTAGCAAACACAGGGTCTGTGCAGCAGTGCCAGGCCTAATAAGCACATCAACTCATCTCTGGCAGGTCTTGTCCCCATGAAGCAGTTGCTGAGACTGAAGGTACCCGAATCCCTACAGCTGCCTAAATCCCCTCCTCTCCAGGGTTTTCTCCAAGCAACCTGAGACTGCGCCTGCATGAAGCTAACTTCTCCCCTGCCCCTTTCATGCCTCTTCTGGTTCTGGGAGACTGGGGGGGGAAGGACGCTTGTAGCAGGAGAGGGAAACACCCATGCCTCTTCACCAGCTGGACTCATCTCTGCCTCTTGGCCTCCCTTGTCTCCTGCTTCAGCTTCTGTTTGATTCTGGACTGCTCTCTGTCAGAGACTCCCCCCTCTCTCACTCAGCCCTGCTACCTGTTCAGCTTCTGACACCTCCCCCCCCCAGTCTTCTCCCTTTTCTCCCTTGGACCGCTCATCGTAATCTCACCACCACTTCCCGGGTTCTGAGCCTTCTTCTCTTGGGGGATCCCCAGCTAGTTCCTCCTACCATTCCTCTGCGTCCAACAAATCAGTGACAGTATGGGCTCAGGGCAGTATATATGGCATTTTTATCCTCTGGAGAATAAAACATATAGGCTGAGAGAAAGTGGCTGACCCAAGATCAGCACTTCCCAAGGGACAATCTTAACCACTCTCAGTTCATGTTCAACTGAGCTCTGGCATTGAAAACAGCTGTTAGGACCAAGACTTGGAAGATTCTACATCCTAGTGTTTACGAAAAGTCCAGTTCACCTTATCCCAGGTGTCAGTCCCTAGACCTGCCTGTTCAATCTTTTTTTGAATGCCCTTATATGGGCATACAGTGTATACACTGCAAATACATACAGTGTAATTCCAAGCATGTTTATTCAGCAGTAAGTCCTGTTGGCTTCTAAGTGTGACTTAGTCCCTAGTACGGTAAATGAGCAAAGGACTGTTGTCCTAAATTGGTTTTAATACTCATTCCCTCTCTCTGGAATCCTGGAAGCTGCAGTCTATAAATTGGCAATTCCCAAGCAACAGTTACAGGTCCCAGGATTCTTTGAGGGCAGCTAGGGCTGTTACGCTGGTATAATTACCACATGGAAAGTTGCACAGATGTGCCCTTAATAAAATTCAATGTCCCCTAAGCAAGAGTAGGCTTTGCTCACCCAACCCTGATCCTAACAATGTTAATTTGAGAATAGGTAATGATGGTTTCAAGGGGGCTTACCTTACTTTCAAGCAAAATCACTTAGGGCTGGACAGACCTATACACCTTCCATGATAATACTCAGAATTTAAATGGTGCCTTGGGATATTGTAAACACTTGGCAAACATTAGCTCAGTCATCTGCACGAGGTAGCCGGTATTATTATCCCCATGTTATGGATCAGGCAGTAGTGATTGAAGCAGAAGCATAGGACCTTGACAAAGGCAACCTACTGAGCGGAAAGCAAAGGCAAGATTTGAAATGGGGACTTGATTTCTTGATTTCTCAGCTCACAGTGTAATCCTATGCATGTTTCATCAGAAGTAAAATCTACAAAGTTCAGTGGGGCTTGCTTCCTGGTAAATGCGTTTGGACACTTTATTTATTTATCTAAAAATATTTATCACATGCCCTATGCCACTTCATCTTGGGGAAGGGCATGTAATGTATTTAATGCAATAATTACAAAATAACACCCTCAAAATAAGAAACAACCAGCGCTGGCCTTGAAGTAAAAATGCTTCCTTGGTGCCAGGCTGACCTAAGAGGGGAAGGTATTCTGTAACCAAGGTGCCAGCCAGGAGTGAGCATCACTGAACTCAGTGGGACTTCTTTTGTTTGTTTGTTTAGTTGTTTAGTCATGTCCAACTCTTCGTGACCCCATGGACCAGAGCACGCCAGGCACTCCTGTCTTCCACTGCCTCCCACAATTTGGTCAGACTCATGTTCGTAGCTTCGAGAACACTGTCCAACCATCTCGTCTTCTGTTGTCCCCTTCTCCTTGTACCCTCTATCTTTCCCAACATCAGGGTCTTTTCCAGGGAGTCTTCTCTTCTCATGAGGTGGCCAAAGTATTGGAGCCTCAGCTTCAGGACCTAGCCTTCCAGTGGGAGTCTCAGTGGGACTTAACTGGGAGTAAACATAGGATTATACCTAGCCCTCTTGCTATAGTAAATTCAACTGGATTTCCTCCATAAGATTGAATCCTAAGAAATGCTTGGCACATCCCAAACCAGAATCTTTCCTCACAATATTTCCAGAATCCTTTGTTTAGATTTGCTGGGAAAATGGAATCCCAGACCGTGAGAAAATGAAGCAGTCACCACTAGCACCTCAAACTGGAATGAAGATATCCAGTGAAATGGTCCAATGCAGCAAAAAGCACCAACAATGCTGACCACGCCGTGTTTGAATTTATGTATCTTTGCCACCAAGAGACCTAGAAACTTGCTTAATTGTTTTTGAAAACAAACTAGTTTCTTCATTGTTTTTGACCAGGGCCTTGAACTGCCAAAAGAGGGAGAGGAGGAGGAGGAGGATCCATGTAGCCTGTGGGTCCATCTGCCTAGCCCATCTGTAGTGCGAGTATTTTAGTGTAGGAGCTTCAAGGCAGATGGATGGGATGTAGAAACCATGCTAAGCTCACCAGAAAGGTGAACCTCCTGCGCACATTTCACAGCCCAGAAGCTATTGGCATTTTGCTGTGGGTGGAATTATTTGTTTCTTTAAAGAAAGAAAAGAAACATTGTTTCCCCCCTTGGATTTTTATTTAGGAAAAAAGAATTGAACAAAAAAAAAAATCCATTACCAGTTCTCTCATGATGAATTTCGGCTTCTTGTTGTGAGCTGGTGATTTCCTTAGGGTCCTGGCCAACATTGAGCTTTATAGAAAAGCTAATTTGAGTGGTGAATGGAGGCTGTTGACCTATGAAGCTAATGTCTCATCCTGAATCAGACCATGGGGGTTCTATTTCCTGATATGCTCTTTGACAGGAGATATCAAGGATTGAACCTGAGACCTTCTGCATGTGAAGCATATATCTACCACTCAGCTACATTCTCCCTTGCAATAGGAAGCAGCAACCTTATACCAAGTCAGGTATCCATCTAGCCTAGTATTGTCTGCTCTGACTGGCAGCAGCTCTCTACAGATGCGGACAGGAGACTTTCTCATTCCTATTTCGAAATGTCAGGGTTTGAACCAGGGATCTTCTGCTTGTAACCCATCTCTCTTGATACACTTCATCTGGCTGCCAAAGTTATCACTTCCTCAACATACCCCTTCATTTGAGAAAGGACAGTGAAAATGTCCCAGGGGGAGCTAAGCCAATTCCCCCCACCATTCGAAGAGCTAGTTTTCCAGTTTGTGCAGAACGTGCAGGTGAACAAGCAGCAGCGATCCCCAAAAGCAGCAGCACACTCTTCTTGCAGCCCCCCTAAGGCTGCTTCTTTGCCAGCTGGCTTGAAACACACAGTTCGTTTTCCTTCCTTCCCTCACTTTCAAACAGGGGAGGCAGGGCATCATAGTTCCTTTCGACACTAACCCAGGCAGGTAGGGAATTCCATGAGGCACACATACCAGTCATCTAAGAGCGCTCACTGGTCATTCTTTAGATGGAGATCTTGTTGTTCGCTCATACAACTTAGTGTCAAGTAGTACAAAAACCTGTGTTTGGTGGTGGCGGGCAACATCTCTGTTTTTGGATGGGAGTCAATTACTGGCGGGACCCAGGTGTTGCTGTGGGTTAAACCACTGAGCCTAGGGCTTGCTGATCAGAAGGTCAGCGGTTCGAATCCCTGTGACGGGGTGAGCTCCCATTGCTCGGTCCCAGCTCCTGCCAACCTAGCAGTTTGAAAGCACGTCAAAATGCAAGTTGATAAATAGGTACCACTACAGCGGGAAGATAAACGGCGTTTCCGTGTGCTGCTCTGGTTCGCCAGAAGTGGCTTTGTCATGCTGGCCACATGACCTTGGAAGCTATACGCCGGCTCCCTCGGCCAATAATGTGAGATGAGCGCGCAACCCCAGAGTTGGTCACGACTGGACCTAATGGTCAGGGGTCCCTTTACCTTTTACAATTACTGGCAAATTCAGGTTGATTTGGAACTCTTGTGCAACAAACAAAATTGGACTTTTTGTGATAAGTTGAAGTGCAGGGAAGATGCACTGACAATCGTGGGATAACACCTGCTTATTCCAGTGTTGTCTAACCTCCCGGGAAACAAATCAGAATGGGTGCTCAATAAATAGCCAATGTTGTCTCATCTCCCTGCAGACAAGTCAGGTGATCATTATCACCTCAATAAACAGGCGATCTGGAAGTGACCTGCATATATTCAGGAAGAATTCTGAAAAATCATGGAATCAATCAGTAACTAGGAATGTTGGAGAATCCAGTTGGAAACCGCAGCAAATCACAGGTCTGCCCGAGGTCAGGAATGGAAAACATTATTAGCTGACTTTTTTATCCCACAAACGTTTCATAAATAATCACATGGTTTCCCTTCCCTTGAAATGCACTGAGGTTAATGACATAACTCATTACGTCCTTAACTACATGAGTTCCATCCACAACAGACAGCGAGGCAAATCGCCTAGGTTTTAGTGGAAGCTGAACCGTGATGGGATGGAGACATAGGGCAAGAGCTTGTATGGAGCAGAGAGGCTGAGGAAGAAGGGATGAAGGAGGGGTATGAGGAGCACACAACAGACCATTCCCTTTCTGCCCAGTGGGGCTTTCCTACCCTTTGTGTATCCTTTGACTCCTACTGCTTTGGGAGACCAACAAAACCCTCCCCTTTGCAAGTGCTGTATTAAAAGCCACTCTGCAAAGGCATCGCTGGCAGCCCCTTTAATTCCCCTTGTGTGCTGCTGAACCCTTCAATTGTGGGGAAGTTGCTCAACCCCTTAGCTGTGGGGGAGTTGTAACAGCCCATTCCGCCACTTCAGAGTCCTTTTCACTTTCGCTCACAGCAGTGTGTCCCTGCAGAGGTGTTGGGAATCCTGTTCCCTAGCAATCAGTGGCACAGGGCGCTGTTTTGCTCTTTATGGGCATTGTGTGCGTTGAAGTTCTCCTCCTCCTTTATTTCAGCTTCACTTGTTGCATCTCATGATAAATTATTGACTTCTTAGGTCAGTGGGTGGGTGTGTTTTTCTGTCTCCTCCCTGGCAAGAGGAGTCCTTGGCGTGATGACACCAGAAAGAAAACCCTCTGCAAACATTCAGCAAAATCCCACGCTGGAGCAATATACACTCTCCCCTTTGCACAGAGCAAGCATCCTGTGTAACCTTTCCTTTCCACAGAGGGTACAGGAAAATGCACATTCCTGCTTCCCATTGATTTTTTAATTATTTTTTTAGCATCTCCTGTGAAACAGAGGGACCAGTTCCGCTGACTTATTCTCCTTTAGCCAAGACTTTCTGCTCAGTCTCCCATTTCCCCAGCCTGCCAGAGTATCAGCATGAGGGTGTTCAGACATAGCTTTTGCCCCTAAGCCTGTTTAGCTGAAACCCAACCGTTTTGCTCAGGAGTGGGTCTGGTCTCTTCCCATGCCTTTGTGCTGATGGGAAGCCATTCAGTATAGTGACCTGGTGCCCTCTAGCTCAGTTGGTAGAGCATGAGATCTCAAGGTTGTGGTTTGAGCCCCACATTGGGCAAAAGATTCCTGTATTGCATGGGGTTGGACTAGATGACCCTCATGATCCCTTCCAAGTCTATGATTCTAAGATTCCATCTAAGATATTTTGGACCACAGGTTCCATCAGCCACAACCAGCGTGGTTATTCCATAAAGGTACTATCAGGCACCCAGGCCATGTGGGAAGGGCCCATGATGCAGATTGGGGGTGGCCAAAGTGATGGCCTGCAAATGCTGTTGGACTTCAACTCCCATCATCCTATTGGCCTGCTGGCTGGGGCTGATGGGAGTTGGAGGCCAACAACAACAACTGGAGGGAACTATATTGGCATAGATCCTTTCTATGCTAGTGTGCTCTTGGATTCTGGAAGGGATGCAGCTGGTATGGGAAGGAATCACAACATGGGATTTTCCCACACAATCTAGGCTTGGAAGGAGCTGGGATGTCATAAAGGCCCCAACATCACTAACCTGGGGTTAAGCAAGGCTTTCCAGGGGACAGAATGGAGGAAGGGTAAATCACACACCCTGTCCTTTCAATGTGAACAACCTTTCAATTCCCTTCCATTCCTGTTTGGTCCTCTCTCAGGCCTGATTGATGCATTCCTCTTGGAATGTGGTAGCCTGTCATCAGTTGCCTGTGTGCTCTCCAGCAGCTCCAATGCTGTGGGTGCAGAGGAACAATGTGGGTCAGCCAGACGATATGGCCAACAGGGCAATACAAGAGTAGGAAGGAACTAGATCATTCTGCCACCCACTTGGGGAGTTCTTGCCAGCCTTTGCTGGAGTGCCGTGAATCAGGAGGACACCGCAGCCTAGAACTCCCACACTACTCCGATAACTTATGGACTAGGTCACAGAGAGGACAGGACATAGTTTCAAGGGGATTCAGTCCTTCTTTAATTGAACCCATTTTCGAGGCTTGAAGCTGAAGGTTGGGGCTATCGGGCTTTCATACTGCTAAAGAAATCTTGCTTTGTTGCAAGGGTTTCAGCTGATTGATTTGCCAGGTACATCAGAATAAATGTGTGTACAAGTAAAAAGCAATAGTCCTGAAGCAGAAAGCATACCTTTTTATTTTTTAAAAAAATGTTGTGTGTGATATGTGTTGTCTTAGCAGGAGCACACCCTTCCTGGATGTAAGAGAACGAGGCATGGCTCTTTGAAGATGCTTTTCGCCTTCTGCATTTTCCCATAAGTGCTCATAAGTACTCATTTTAATCTGTTGCCTCATTAACCAGGGTAGGGTTGGTTGTTGCTGTTGTTGTTGTTGTTGTTTTTAAAAAAAACAATGCGGCCTTATGCTGTGTTACTAGGAAGTTAGTCTCCCTGCATTCAAAAGGGGTTGAGCATGCCAGGAATTGCAGCCCTGGTCAATCAGAAGTTAATAGACTGCAGCACAAGTATTTTTTTATTTTTTATTAATCTGCCCCAATTAAATGCAACCCCTGCCATTTCCAAGTAGAATTGGGAATGTGTCCTGCCTGGAGCCCTGGAGAGCAGCGGCTGGTCAGTGTAGATAGTACTGAGCTGGATGTATCAATGATCTGACTCAATATAAGGCAGCTTCCTCTCTTCCTGCCTTATGCGCCTTTCTGGACTCTGGGCAGCGCAGGCGTTTGCTAGCTCAGGGTACCCTCCCCATTTTGTGTCTCATCTATTTCTGGCAGCGGAAGGACACATTGACACCCCTCTTTTTTGGCACTGCTGGACCCGGCCCTCCGGACTGTCCTTCTCATTGTTCATCAGAAATCTCCTGTCCCTTGCCAGTGCTGACGGCAGCCCCGGGACCAGGACCAGTGATTGCTGCCCCCACTCTCGATTGATGCTGAGTCTCCAGTTAAAAAAGCTTTGACACACATTCTTTGATTTGTGTTTGTGTTTAATGTCTCAAAGTGGGAAGGAGAGAATCTGTGCTATTTCTGCGGAAGCTGCTGGCACCCCCTGGCATGATGGCAGCACACTTGAAAATTAATGGCTCGCCTGTTAGGAACGCAGTGTCCCTTTCATGGAAGGGAGACTCACGCTGCCGGATGCAGCCGTCTCTTCTTGGAAGGAAATCCTGGCTAGATTCACACATCCTTCCTTCCTCCTTTTCCGCACCTCTCTCTCTCTCCCCCCATCTCTTCCCTCCCCACTGACACAAAGTCTGTTTCAGGCTGTGTGCACATCACCATCCACTCTGGGACCAGTGCGCTCCCAATACTGCTGGCTGTAGAATCCACATTCCCCACAATTCAGAGCTGGCTTGTAGTTTCTTGAGAAATGCTGTTTGATGCTTTCCCCACTCAAACCAGCTTCCAACTGGTTTGAATCATAAGCTACACTCATTTCACTGGTCAAAGATCCTCCTGTTTTCCAGGGACAGTCCCGGATTTACAGAAGCCATCCTGGTTTCTGATTTGATGTCCCTATTTTGGATAAATGTTGGAGGGTATGGCGTTATCCGACCCCCGAGGCATCTGAAGGCAGCCCTGTATAGGGAAGTTTTTAAATGTTTGATGTTTTATTATGTTTTTTATATATATTGGAAGCTGTTTGAGTGACTGGAGAAACCCAGTCAGATGAATGGAGTATAAATAGTAAAATGATGATGATGATGATAGAATGTCCCTATTTTCATCAGAAAAATGTTGGAAGGTATGGGTTCAGCTGAGGTGTGGGCACTTGAGAAGGCCATTGCACATACGCAGATGACTGCTTCATGAATAGGAGTTGCTGGGGGTTTGTAGGTGTAGGAAAAACCAAACTGGTAACCTCCCTGCTCCCTTTCTGGAGTGTGGGAAATGACCTCGCAGCAAATCATCACCTTTTAAGCCTCTAATGTGTACCTAGCTTTGGTTTCCATAGCATCCCTGAGCCAGACAGGACGAGCCTCCCTTTCCCACGACAGTGACGATGCACAGCAAATGCTGCCTTTTTCAGGAACTTTGCCCCATTTATAGTCAGTAGACATTTAAGGCTGCTTTGCATGTTCCATGGTTTGCATGCTACATTGCAAGAAGTTCATTCATGCATTATCTCAGCAGTATGCTTTTCGCATATCCTAGGAACCCAAACCACATGGGAACATCTCTCTGCTTAGTTAGCCACGAGCATGAAACAGTATCTATGTGGTTTGGGCTGAATTTCACTTGTAAGTTTTATCGACTGGAAGGGAGCTTGTTTCCACTATCCCTTGCTTAAAACTGAGTGACACTGTGAAGACCCTTGCATGATGTATTATTGGGGGTTAGACTGTACCACTTTAGGATGCAAATGTGTGTGTGTGTGTGTGTGTGTGTGAGAGAGAGAGAGAGAGAGAGAGAGAGAGAGAGAGAGAGAATGATTATGTCTGATGCTCAAAAGTATAGGAATGTAGGAAGTTGCCTTATACCAAATCAGACCATTGGTCTATGTAGCTCAGTATTCCTTACACTGACCGGCAGCATCTCTCCAGGGTTTCAGGAAGAGGCTTTTCTCAGGCCTACTTAGAGATGCTGGAAACTGAACCAGGGATCTTCATCATGCAAAGCAGCTGCTCTGTGTCACTGAGCCACGTCCCTTCTCTCAAAATCAGCAAAGCAGGAAAAAAAAGCTAGGTTTGAACATTCCCTTTGACATACTACTGTTGTATGCATAGTGATCCTAAAAACAACAACACCCCACGACAACAACATGTGTGTGTGTGTGTGTGTGTGTGTGTGTGTGTGTGTGTGTGTAAATGTTCATATTCAAGCATTTGTTCATTCTCCCTGGAGGGTGAAGGGATAGAATCCACCAAGAGCTGTGCCACGTAATTCTGTAGAAGATCATGTACATCCAGCAGACAGGCTGGAGACAGACTGTAGTTTGTGAATTTCAAAATCCAGATGATGGCAATGCCTTTTATTAGGCCAGCCGGAATGTCACAGAGGAAGTGCGCAAGCCTTTGGGTTCTCCAGAACTCTTCATCAGGCTTGATGCTGCTGCACAGAGCAAGAGGAAGGGCAGAGGAAGAGTTGGTGATGCGGCATGCCTCGGAGCCAGTGGCTGGTCAGAGCCTTAAGACGCAGCAAGGGAGGAGCCAGCAGCAGACATTGAAAGCATAGCTGCCAAGTTTTCCCTTTTCTCGCGAGGAAGCCTATTCAGCATAAGGGAAAATCCCTTTAAAAAAGGGATAACTTGGCAGCTATGATTGAAAGGAGGATCCATGAGGTGCTATGCAGGTCTCATTGCACCTAACACTGCAGCAGAGGGGGAAAGGAACACATACCCTCATGTCTGGAAAAATAAAAATAGAGTATTATATGTTCCTTTCCTACCCCGTGGCAGTGTTAGGTGCATAGAATCTCACAGAGCCCCTTTTAATGGCCTGCAACCTGCTCCCACATCCCATCTAAAGATTCTGAACAGAGGCAGATCCCAAGGCCATAAGCCAACTCCCCCCCCCCCGCTTTGCTCTGGCCTCATGAAGAGACCTGTGGACCTGAAAGGTTTGCACATTATTTTGGGTGGGCCTAATAAAGGTATTGCCCTCATCAGTGGTAGACTTTGGGCTTTCACATTTTGGAGGGGCCCCTGTGCCATAATTTAGCACCCCCCTCCTCCTCACACCTTGTTGTTGCATTTCCAGATAATTTTTATTGGTGTTCATGTAAATACAAGAACAACGTATAACTACAGTAACTTGTCCAGTGGTTGTTGTTGTTTAGTCATTTAGTTGTGTCCGACTCTTCGTGACCCCCATGGACCAGAGCACGCCAGGCACTCCTGTCTTCCACTGCCTCCCGCAGTTTGGTCAGACTCATGTTAGTAGCTTCGAGAACACTGTCCAACCATCTTGTCTTCTGTCGTCCCCTTCTCCTTGTGCCCTCAGTCTTTCCCAAAACCAGGGTCTTTTCCATGGAGTCTTCTCTTCTCATGAGGTGGCCAAAGTATTGGGGCCTCAGCTACAGGATCTGTCCTTCCATTGAGTGCTCAGGGCTGATTTCCTTAAGAATGGATAGGTTTGATCTTCTTGCAGTCCATGGGACTCTCAAGAGCAGGCATCCCCAAACTTCGGCCCTCCAGATGTTTTGGACAACAATTCCCATCTTCCCCAACCACTGGTCCTGTTAGCTAGAGATCATGGGAGTTGTAGGCCAAAACATCTGGAGGGCCGCAGTTTGGGGGTGCCTGCTCAAGAGTCTCCTCCAGCACCATAATTCAAAAGCATCAATTCTTCAGCGATCAGCCTTCTTTATGGTCCAGCTCTCACTTCCATACATCGCTACTGGGAAAACCATAGCTTTAACTATATGAACCTCTGTCGGCAAGGTGATGTCTCTGCTTTTTAAGACGCTGTCTAGGTTTGTCATTGCTTTTCTCCCAAGAAGCAGGCGTCTTTTAATTTCGTGACTGCTGTCACCATCTGCAGTGATCATGGAACCCAGGAAAGTAAAATCTCTCACTGCCTCCATTTCTTCCCCTTCTATTTGCCAGGAGGTGATGGGACCAGTGGCCATGATCTTAGTTTTTTTTGATGTTGAGCTTTAGACCATATTTTGCGCTCTCCTCTTTCACCCTCATTAAAAGGTTCTTTAATTCCTCCTCACTTTCTGCCATCAAGGTTGTTGATATTTCTTCCATCCAGTGGTACATTCTTGCTAAGTTTCATATGCAGTACACGGTATGCAAGCAATACGTTTATTTATGCAATGTCAATTTGAGTATACTCTCCAACACCCCTCTTGGCTCAGTGCCCAGTGTGGGTGAACCCACCGTTCTCCCCGAAATCCACCTTTGCCCTCATTCGATATTTAGAATTATTCTTATCGACAGTCATTTACTTTCATTTTTAACAGTGCTTGAAAGCTTGAAGTGATTTGAGAGAGGTTTCTCTTTCACGGGGGTGGGGCTAAGGAGGGAGTGCAGACGTTCACATACACAATTTATTTTGTCCCGAGGTCACTTCTGGTCAAAAGTGCTTTGCGGGCTTTTCAAACAATATGGAAACTGCCTAGAGGCAGGAGTGGCCGGAGTATACACACCACAAGCAACAATCGCCTTTTAAAACAGCCTTCAACTCTCTGAAAAATGCTCTTCGTAGCACTAAAAACAACAACCCCACTATGCTGTCTCAAGCATAAATAGGTATGTGTGGGCAAGTATACGCTGGTAAAGGTATTTTGAGCGAGTCACTGTTATGGCATTAATTTCAATTCTTATTGAAGGGGTCCAGAGGATTCTAAGGATGTTTCCAGAGGGGAGCTGAATATTGTTTAGATCCGGCCAATATGGCCAACTATCGCCCAGTCTCAAATCTTCCATTCTTGGGCAAGGTGATTGAGCGAGTGGTTGCGGAACAACTCCAGGCACGCCTGGAAGAAGCGGACCATTTGGATCCCTTCCAGTCAGGATTCAGGCCTCATCATGGGACTGAAACTGCCTTGGTCGCACTGGTCGATGATCTCCGGCGGGCTAGGGACAAAGGTAAGAGCTGTATCCTTGTTCTGCTGGATCTCTCAGCGGCTTTTGACACCATCGACCATAACATCCTTCTGGACCGTCTAGAGGGCTTGGGAGCTGGGGGCACTGTCATGCAGTGGTTCCGCTCCTTCCTCCTGGGCCGTGTTCAGAAAGTGGTGGTGGGGGATGAGTGTTCAGACCCCTGGGCTCTCACTTGTGGGGTGCCTCAGGGTTCTGTCCTCTCCCCCATGCTTTTTAACATCTATATGCAGCCGCTGGGAGAGATCATCAGGGGGTTTGGGCTGGGTGTCCATCAGTATGCTGATGATACCCAGCTCTACCTCTCTTTTAAATCAGAACCAGTGAAGGCGGTGAAGGTCCTGTGTGAGTGCTTGGAGGCGGTTGGAGGATGGATGGCGGCTAACAGATTGAGATTGAATCCTGACAAGACAGAAGTACTGTTTGTGGGGGACAGGAGGCGGGCGGGTGTGGAGGACTCTCTGGTCCTGAATGGGGTAACTGTGCCCCTGAAAGACCAGGTGCGCAGCCTGGGAGTCATTTTAGACTCACAGCTGTCCATGGAGGCACAGGTCAACTCCGTGTCCAGGGCAGCTGTTTATCAGCTCCATCTGGTACGCAGGCTGAGTCCCTACCTGCCCACTGACTGTCTCTCCAGAGTGGTGCATGCTCTAGTTATCTCTCGCTTGGACTACTGCAATGCGCTCTATGTGGGGCTACCTTTGAAGGTGACCCGGAAACTACAACTAATCCAGAATGCGGCAGCTAGACTGGTGACTGGGAGCGGCCGCCGAGATCACATAACACCGGTCCTAAAAGACCTACATTGGCTCCCAGTACGTTTCCGAGCACAATTCAAAGTGTTGGTGTTGACCTTTAAAGCCCTAAACGGCCTCGGTCCGGTATACCTGAAGGAGCGTCTCCACCCCCATCGTTCTGCCCGGACACTGAGGTCCAGCTCCGAGGGCCTTCTGGCGGTTCCCTCATTACGAGAAGCCAAGTTACAGGGAACCAGGCAGAGGGCCTTCTCGGTAGTGGCACCCACCCTGTGGAATGCCCTCCCACTAGAGGTCAAAGAGAACAATTACCAGACCTTTAGAAGGCATCTCAAGGCAGCCCTGTTTAGGGAAGCTTTTAATGTTTGATGGATTTCTGTATTTTAGAATTTGTTTTTTTGGAAGCCGCCCAGAGTGGCTGGGGGAACCCGGCCAGATGGGCGGGGTATAAATAATAAATTATTATTATTATTATTATTATTATTATTATTATTATTGTTGTTAAAATATTGCAAACAGGTCATTGGAAAAAACATAGCTATTCTTTAAATTCTTGCATTTTCCCTGGGGAGAAAATGAATTAAATAGGGGAGGGGGGATATGAGCAGGCATCTTGTGTGGAATCTGCAACAAACAAACAAACAAACCCACACAACCTTGCATTAAAGAGGAGCAGGGATCGCACACTGAACTGGAAGCTCCATAAATCCCAGCTAGATGGGCAGGAAGAAGTCGTTTCTGCATTGGGACTGTGGCAGAAGTAGGCACAGTCACGTACCCTTCTGCTGCATGCAGGAATCTGCAGGAGAGCTGGCATGCAATGGCTAAGTCTTAGACCAGCCAGAGCGTTGCTCTCAGGCTTGCAATAACAGGTGGACCCAACAGGCAGCTGGAGCCATGAAACAATTATTATTAGTTGAATGAGCTGCAGCCCAGCAGCTACCTAAGCATTTTTGTTATGGGATGCATGCACTGTTCCCATGAATTCTAGACAATCTGGGAGAAACAAATCCTAGCCTCTCTTTCTCCATGGGGAGTGTGGCACACACATACCCCACTTGGGTCTTTTAGCCATATATTTTGCTGTAGTCGGGGATTGTTGTTTTCACGGAGGGGGGCAGGCACAGATAGAATGGAATAGCCTGAATCCTGAACAGCAGCCCTCTCCACTGCAACGTTTCGTTGCAGGTACCACTTTTGTGAATCACAGGGCTGGACTGACTCAGCGGTCACTCTGACTTTCTTCGCCAGCTGCCAACCAGGACCTTGCCAGAAAGGGTGCGCTAGGCTCCCGCAACTCCTGTCATTTACCCTCAGCATCAGATTGCCAGAAGTCCACGTTTTCAGAAAACGGAGGGCTATCGTTGGGAGGAGAACATCACCACCTAATTCTCCTGGAGAGAGAGAGTGTGTGTGGCATGGGTGCCCAGGGGGGAAACCTGGCAGCACTCAGAGGCGAGCGGTGTGGATGTGTGTATCCTGTTACTTTTGCTTGCTTAGGAGAGGCAGGCTGGCAGAGAATTTCCCTTGGCTTTATACTGTGCGACTCTCTACATATCTCCTGACAAGCTCCTTTAGCAGTCCCCAAAGACTGGATGCAGTTCCTGGCACACAGCCCCATGCAGCCAGCCACTGTCTGCAGGGCTCCTTCGGAAAGCCCCAGGAAAGAAATCCGAGCAGCAGCAGCAGAATAATGGAGCAGAGGAGAAACTTAATTTCTGCTTTCCCTGGCAGGTGAAAGCAGTCTAGGGAGCTAGGAGAGCTGTGGGGTCAGCTGGCAGCCCCCCTTCCATTCCTGGCAGGATCTGCAGAAAACAGAGGAGAGAGGGAGCAGCTTAGTGGCAAAGGATCTGCCTTGCAAGCCAAAGGTCCCGGGTTCAATCCCCCAGCATCTCCAGAAATCCCAGAGAGCCGGTGTCAGCCAGTGTAGACTATACTGAGCAAGATGCACCAATGGTTTGACTAAGCGTCAGACAAGTTTGCACTGGGTCCTGGAAGGATGCAGTTAACCACAATGGGCGGCATACTCAGAGCAGACTCATTAAAACCAGTGGACTTTAGGTAAGACGCTGATTTATCTCCAGCCATCTTGCTGGTTCATCTATTCCAGGGTTTCCCCAAACTTGGGTCACCAGCTGTTGTTGGACTACAACTCCCACCATCGCTAGCTAGCAAGTGGTCATGGATGATGGGAATTGTAGTCCAAAAACAGCTGGAGACCCAAGTTTGAGAAACCCTGTTCTAGTCTAAATGGTGTTGGACTCCAGCTCCCAATAGCCCAAGTCAGCATGGCCAGCAGTCAGGGATGATGGGCTTTGTAGTCCATCATAATATCCAGAGGGCTACAGATTCCCCACATGTGCTCTATTCTGTGCTAAATGGCAGAAGCTCTCCGAGGATTCACACAGCGCCATCTTGAGATACCACAGATTGGAACTGAGACCTTTTTCTGAGTACAAAGCAGATACTATACCACTGAACCACAGTCATTCCTTGCAAGCAACTTGTTGATTTAATTCCAGTGGGTTAACTCTGCATATGACATATATTTAAAGTACATAAAAAATGTATTTAAAATACCTTCCTCCCCTCGGAGAATCTTGGGAACTATAGTTCGTTAAGGGGGCTAGGAATTGTAGCTCAGCGAGGGGGAAACTGCCACTGCCAGGGTTCTTTGGCAGAAGTTGTGAGCTTTAAAAGTGCATGGGATGTGCTTGGAATGTGTGATGCGGCTCTAAAACCTTACAGTTATTCCAGTGAGAGAACAGAGGAATTAAATTCTGGTAGCAAAACTTTTCATCTGTAAGCCAAAATATTTTGCTCTAGGCAGTTAATACCTGCTTTTATCTGTTGCTATAACAGATGTATTTTTCCAGTTGTATTTTATTAAATATCAAAAAATTCACATATATACAGTATATATAGTCCAATACATATTGTTTTGATTTGTTTTGTCTACTTCCCACCCCCTTTTCCATGGTGCTTTTTATTTCTCCCCCTTCCTGCACCCTATCTTCAGTTTTTTTATACCATAACAATGATACAATAACTTCTAATTGCTTCTGTTGCTCATAGTTCAAATCCTGCTTGCGAATTCATCGTACTATAACATTTCTTTAGACAGTCCCAAAAAAAGGCTTCTATTCTTCTACAAAACAATCGTCTTTAGGTTCTCCTATTTTAGCTGTTAAAGGTAAAGGGACCCCTGACCATTAGGTCCAGTCGTGACCGACTCTGGGGTTGCGCACTCATCTCGCATTATTGGCCGAGGGAGCCGGCGTATAGCTTCCAGGTCATGTGGCCAGCATGACAAAGCCACTTCTGGCAAACCAGAGCAGCACATGGAAACGCCGTTTACCTTCCCGCTGTAGCGGTTCCTATTTATCTACTTGCATTTTGACGTGCTTTCGAACTGCTAGGTTGGCAGGAGCTGGGACCAAGCAACGGGAGCTCACCCCGTCACAGGGATTCGAACCGCCGACCTTCCGGTCAGCAAGCCCTAGGCTCAGTGGTTTAACCACAGCGCCACCTGGGTCCCATATTTTAGCTGTTACCTTTGGCAATTCTGCATAATAGTCAATCACATTACTTATCCATTCTTTTTTGGTGGGAAGTTGCTATAACACAGGTAAAAATAGATCTAGGATGGGTACGGGGAACTTCAGTGTTGTGGGCCATATGTGGCCCTCCAGGGTGCTCCATGTGGCCCTTGGGTCCCCCTCAAGGCTGTGCCACTTCCTGGTATTGCTGTGCACCTTCCCTGATTGCAACTTTGCCTGGCTTCAAAGAGTACTTCCACTCTGACAATGCTACCTGCTTGCTTGAATGGACAATAGAGACAGGCTTGTGAGTGGAAATCTGCCTACTTCACTGAAGTGAAATGTGCCTTCCTTCATTCTCCCAGTCTTGTTCTTGGCTCTGCCTGCCACGGCCATGTGTCCCCTGAAAGATTAACCAGAAGCAGAATGTAGCCCTTGAGTTGCAAAGGTTTCCCCATTGTTGATACAGAATGTGCCTGTGGATTGTGATGCTGGGTGGGGGAGGGGGAGAGAAACAGACCCCATGGTTTGTGCAGGCTTCAAAATTCCTGCTTTTTGTCAGAATTGGAATCAGTGTGGTATGCGATGTGGTCTAAACCACTGAGCCTCTTGGGCTTACGAATCGGAAGGTCGGCAGTTTGAATCCCCGCGACGGAGTGAGCTCCCGTTGCTCTGTCCCAGCTCCTGCCAACCTAGCAGTTCAAAAGCATACCAGTGCAAGTAGATAAATAGGTACCACTGTGATGGAAAGGTAAATGGCATTTCTGTGCACTCTGGCTTCCATCACGGTGTTCCGTTGCACCAGAAGCAGTTTAGTCATGCTGGCCACACGATCTGGAAAGCTGTCTGTGGACAAATGCTGGCTCCCTCAGCCTGAAAGCGAGATGAGCGCCGCAACCCCATAGTCGCCTTTGACTTGACTCAGCCATCCAGGGGTCCTTTACCTTTTCTACATTTACCTTAAATAAAGACTAGGCAAGTGAGAGTTCAAATCCCTCCCCTCAGTTGAGAGCATGATCTGGAGGCAGTCGCTGTCTCTCAGGCTAGCCTACCTCATAGGGTTGTTGTGGGCATAAGAACGAGAGGAAATCCACTTGGAACTCCTTGGAGGAAGCGTGGAATGAAAATGAAGCAGGTGCTTGGAATCCAAAGGCAACCAAAAGCTCACAAACAGGGAATGATAATAATAATAATAATAATAATAATAATAATAATAATAATAATAATAATAAAATTTATATCCCGCCCCTCCCCCGGCCAAAGCCGGCCTCAGAGTGGCTAACAAAAAGTAAAAATAGTACAGTGTACATAAAATCACAGTCAATTAATTAAAATACATTCTAAAATCAATTCAGAATCAAATTAATGGCAACCATTGGCCTAGAGTTCTATGAGGGTTACAGAAGGAGAGAGGGGGTCAGACTGTGCCTTGGCCAAAGGCCTGGTGGAACAAATCGTTCTTGCAGGCCCTGTGGAAATATGTCAAGTCTTGCAGGGCCCTAGTCTCTTGTGACAAAGTGTTTCACCAGATTGGGGCCACGGCCGAAAAAGCCCTGGCTCTGGTTGAGGCCAGCCTAACCGTCCTGTGGCCCAGGATCTCCAAGGTGTTTTTATTTGAAGACCATAAGGTCCTCCGTGGGACATACCAGGAGAGACGGTCCTGTAGGTACGAGGGTCCTAGGCCGTATAGGGCTTTAAAGGTTAAAACCAGCACCTTAAACCTGATCCTGTACTCCACTGGGAGCCAGTGCAGCTGGTATAGCACCGGGTGAATGTGACCCTGTGGCGAGGACCCCGTAAGGAGTCTCGCCGCGGCATTCTGCACCCGCTGGAGTTTCTGGGTCAGTCTCAAGGGCAGCCCCACGTAGAGTGAGTTACAATAATCAAGCCTGGAGGTGATCGTCGCGGGGATCACAGTGGCTAGGTGAGGGCGAGAGAGGTAAGGAACCAACTGCTTAGCTTGGCGGAGATGAAAAAATGCCGCCTTTGTTCTAGCTGCAACCTGCACCACCATAGAAAGGGAGGTGTCGAAGATTACACCCAAACTGTTAACAGACTGTCTCCTGGTATGCCCCGCGGAGGACCTTAAGGTCCACAAATAATAATATTCTGGAGATCCTGAGTCATAAGATGGCTAGATTGGCCTCTACTAGAGCCAGGGCCTTTTCAGTACTGGCCCGAACCTGGTGGAACGCTCTTTCCCAGGAGACCAGGGCCCTGCGGGATTTGTCTTCTTTCCGCAGGGCCTGCAAGACAGAGCTGTTTCGCCTGGCCTTTGGGTTAGACTCAGCCTGACCCCTGTGTTTTTCTCCTTCATAGCTTGGATTTATGGCCTACTTGAAATGAGGCTGCACTTTAATTTTAATACTGTATTTTAATCTGTATTTTAATTAATTGTTTTTATGTTTTATTGTAATTCTGTTGGTGTCAGCCGCCCTGAGCCCGGTTTTTGACTGGGGAGGGCGGGGTATAAATAAAAATTTTATTATTTATTTATTATTATTATTAATTGTGCCCCTGCAAGAGATGGGAGTTGGCTCCCCAATCCCATATCGTCTCGACCCAACCAAAGGACCCCTGTCTTCAAAGGATTTAACTTTAACCGGCTCCCATGTAACTGTCCAGCCACAGCTTCCAAACATCTGATCAGTGTGTCTGGGGCCAAGTCAGGATGACCGTCCATCAACAGATAGAGTTGGGTGTCATCAGCAAACTGATGGCAGCCCAAACCAAAACCCAAGACAAGCTGGGTGAGGGGATGCATAAAGATATTAAAAAGCCACACTCCACTAGGGTCACATACATACACGTAAAGCACAATTTCCCCGCTGTAGACAGTCACGGCTTCCCCTGGAGAATCCTGGGAACTGTAGTTTGGGGTGCCGAGAGACCCCTCACAGAACTGCGACTCCCAGCACCCTCAGCAAACTACAGTTCCCAGCATTCTTTTTTTGGGGGGGGGAGGAGGAGCCGCCAACTGTGAAAGTTGTATAAGAATGCTTTCAATGTATGTCGTGCGGATGTGACCACAGTCCTCTGGTCCTCTTTTAAAGCCCATGCCTGCTGCCACAATCTCACGGCCAAGGGTGGGTTCCATGAACGGATTATGTGCTGTGCAATGTAATGAGCCTGCTTTTTGGGTGCAAAAGGGAGACCGCCTGCTGTTGCTCACTCCTTCTTGTTCCCCGGAGGTTGACCTCACTCTCTGCTCTCCCCTGCAGTGGCTGTGGACACTACTTTGCACGTGGAGTGGACCGAGGCGAAGTCCCTGCCCACCCTCTCGCCCCTGGGCCACACCCGGACCTCCCTAGTGCGCAGGCTGGTTCGCCAAAGCTCTGTGGACAGCCAGGATTCTCTCGAGGTGCCCTTTTTCATCACTCTGCTTCTAGGCTGGCAGGACTGCGGGGGGGAGATAGATGTTGCTGCGGCAACAGCTTTAAGGTGCATGTAGCTTATGCTGGCGCATGATGGGAGCTCCTGCGTGGCACAGGGGGCGGGAAAGAATGGAGACTTGAGTGCTATTGGTTCTGCCCTTCAGCTCCAGCCTCCCCCGACCTGATGCTCTCCACTGGTTTGGGACTACAACTCCCATCAGCGCCAGGGTTGATGGGAGTTGTAGTACATTTCAGTTGCCCTTTTCTGAACATTTTCCAGCTCTACAATATCCCTCCTGAGGTCCTGTGACATGAGCTGCATTCCAAGTGTGGCTGTAGAACTATAGATTTGTATAGCATCATTAGGATATTGGAGGTTTCGCGTTCACTCCCTTTCATAACAATCTCCAGCACGTAATTCACCTTTCCCAAAGCTGCTGAGTAAATTATTTAGCATTCGTATTGTACCACTAACGTGCACAGTGTTCCACACCGAAAACAGGTCCTTGCCTTGAGGAGCTTACAGTCTCAAGTTTTTCCAAAGGGGAAGCATCTATCGGAGGGGAGGAAGACAGGGGAAAGATACAGGCTCAGTTCAGTTGTGTTTCCACAGCAAAACAGGGTGATGTGTGTATGTGAATGCACAAAATAAGGAGTGTGACAGCTGAACTTGTTGGGATAGATCTGGAGGGTACGGTAGGAGAGGCTCTATTATTTATTAATTAGCCTTCCTCTTATTCACTTGAACAAGATTAGTGTTTAGTTTAGCAGAGTTAAAAATATATCATCCTTTGCAGTATTAACATGGAAACCGGAGACAAAGCTGCATGGCTTCGTATAATTATCCAGGATGCCTTTGGCAGTCTGGATTCTCCCTTTATTATCCCTTGAAACAAAATAACCACACAGAAGTCCTTAATGTAAGGATATAAAAAAATATTGTTTACTTACATAAAGTTGCAGACTCAGTTCAAGCAGAAAATAGCAATGAAGTAAGGCAGGCGAGAAGACAGGGCAAGGGAGCCAGTGGAAGGAGACTGGTTCAGTTTTGTGTTATACACAGCAAAACTGTTGTATGCATATGTAAAATAAGGAGGGAGAAAGTTGAACTGACCTTGCTTCTGACGGCAAAGCCCTTCAGAATTCGTATTTGAGAATCAGGTAGGTAGCCGTGTTGCTTAGAGACCAACTAAGTTTGTTCTTGGTATAAGCTTCCATGTGCACGCACGTATCTGAAGAAGTGTGCATGCACACAAACGCTTATACCAGGAACAAACTTAGTTGGTCTCTAAGGTGCTACTGGACAATTTGTTTATTTATATATATATATTTCCTGTTTGAGAAGTTGATGATTCCAGTAGGATGAGGTTTCTGCTTCTCCCCACCCCCACCCACCTCCATAGCTTCTGCATTTTTACCAAAAGCACATTGTGATGGAAATTCAACTGGTGCAGCCTGACCTGGACATGAGATGCATTGATGGGCAAAGGTATACCTGTTGAATTCTTAAATTTACCTTTCCTTTCTGTTGCTGGTTGTTTTTTTTAAGACATTTTATTAAATTTTCCAATTGAACACATTTAAACAATAACAAAACAAACAACAACAAACACAACATCACATAAACATAATAAACACAGAATTTTTCTTCTAAACATCTTATCAATTATTACAATTTTCTTTGCTCTGCCGAGCTTTCGCTTCCCTCCCTCCCCCCAATCGGTTTTTTTTGTCCATTCCTGTCTTGCAGTTTCTTTATTCCTTCTATCTAAAGTCAATTCGTAGGATTTATTTCAGTCCTGCAAGTGTCTTTAAACTTCTATAATTCTTCTCCATATAATCCACAAATTTACTCCAGTCCTTTTGGAACTTTGACTCTCCCTGGTTTCGGATCCTGCTAGTCAGTCTTGCTAGTTCCGCATAGTCCATCATTTTTGTCTGCCACTCTTCAATCGTCGTCGGTAACTCCTGAGTTTTCCATTTTTGGGCTAACAAAGTCCTAGCCGCAGTTGTCCTTTCTGTTGCTGGTTTTGTTTGACCTTGATACGGCAGTTGCTTAAAGGCGCAGAGCATCTCTCAGGAAGAAAAGTCAGCCACCCTACCCAATGCCTGTTAAAGATCAGCCCATTAAGGAATCTCATCTCTCATCCTGCATTTCCTACTCCCTGTGAGCTGTCCCTGTCTGATGTTAGCAGCTTCAGGGTTTTTTACACACTCCAGGGGGGCCTTCTTTCAAATGCTGGGATTAATTCAATTACCTTGCCCCGGGTGGTCCCTGGTCCCTGCTCCTAGCATTCTAACTAAATGGCTAATAAGTCGAAAACAGTAGGTCTCTGATTTGGCCTGGCCAGAATTATGACTTTTTCCAATGACTTGCTCACAAGGGAGCCGGGAAGCACCAAGGGTTGTCAACTGACCAAAGCACACCCCTGAGTGGCCAGCTCATACGCCTTTTAAAAGCAGCTTGGTCACAGCAGAAAGCATGGGAAAATGTAAATACTCACAGGTAATAGAAACACAGGTAGCTGCTTCACATTGGGTCAGATTATTTACCTATTCGAACAGGTGGTGATTCCTTTGTCATAAGAACTCAGGGTGGTGCGCAGACTAAAATGCAAGATAAAACACAAGTAAATAATCAAATCAAAACAACAGAACAATAACCCCTCCCTTCCCACAGACACATTTTAAAGGCTGTACAATATTAATCAGCCAAAGGCCTGGTTGAATAGGAACTTTTTCACCTGGCGCCTAAAAAACATATCATGAAGGCACCAGGCGAACCTCCCTGGGGAGAGCATTCCACAAAGAAGGAGCCACTGCAGAGAAGGCCCCTTCTCATGTTACCGCACTCCGGACCACTCATGTAGGAGGCACACAAAGAAGGGCCTCAGATGATGAATGCAGAGTCCAGGACGGTTTATATGGGGAGAGGCGGTCCTTACAGTATTGCAGTCCGGACCATTTAAGGCTTTCCAAGTCAAACCCAGCACTTTGAGTTTGGCCCAGAAACTAATTGGCAGCCAGCGCAGTCAGGTCAGGATCAGTGTAATAAGCTCAAATCGTCTTGTCCCAGTGAGCAACCTGGCTGCCCAATTCTGCACCAGCTGAAGCTTCCGAACCATATTCAGAGGCAGCCCTACGCAATTGAGGCTTGCCCATTGGGGTACTGCCCCACCAACTGCCCTTTGTCTGCAACCAGCCTCTGCCTGCCTGCCTTCTTACAACCAAGTGCAGCAGGTGGTCCTGGCTGTCCATTTCCTCCTCCGTTATGCTGGTGCCGCCCTTGCAGAACTCAGCAGGGAAGAGGATGGGGAGAAAACAAGAATGAGCTGGCCCTGCCAGTCATTGGCTGTGCTTCCACCCACTGTGGACCTCTCTGTATTCCACCTCCTTGGGTATCAGCTGCCACTGCTGAAGGAGGGATCTGTGCTCTATCCACTGTGTTTTGGTAGTTAGGTGGTCCATTGAGGTGTGTGTGTGTGTGTGTGTGTGTGTGTTTCAGATGAATACCCGCAGGGTTGGATTTCAGATTGCTGTTTCTGCAGTGAGAGGGTACTCCTGAATCCTGCAAAACAGGGGTGGCTACCCTGTAACCCTGCATATGTTGTTGGACCCCGGTTTGTCTTTATGAATGGCTCCGCCGTGCTTCTTAGCGGGGCAGAGCATCCTGTTAGAAAGGAGCCATCCCTTTGCTACATGTCTCTTTGAGGCCCCAGAGAAAGGGAGCCCCAAATCTTGGATTCGCTCCCCGGGTACTATGACAACACCCTCGAACAACAGCGCAGATGCCGTGTGCCTTAAAATGGCAGGTTTTATAAGCCAGCCTGTTTTGTTATTGTTTCCCTGGCAGTGCTGCTCAGGGTGCAGGTGGAGGTGGGGGTGCTTTCCAGAAGGCACCGGGGGGGGGGATGCAAGAGTGGAAAGACCTGTGCGGCTGCTACCATGAAGCCAAGTCCCACCAAATTCTGCTCTAAGACAGCAACCACATCCCCAAGACTGGGTTCCTTTCACCTTTCTCTCTCGCCATGCAAACGTCACCTGTTGTTCCACAGAACAGCCCAAAAGCAAGTGGCGTGTTCTGAAGGACAAGCCAGCTGTTGGTCTGCAGTCAGGATGACTTTATGGAAAGTGGCTTAAACTTCGTCTAAGTTCTCAGGAGGTGAGAAAACGAGGCCAGGTGCTGGTTGGTGAAAGTGGGGCAGAAGAGCCCAGGGGCTCTCTGCCTGGCCCGTAGCCACACCCCTTAACAAGTCCTGCACCACACTATCCTTATTGTTTTTGCCTGGCTGTGTCGTCAAACTGATTATGCCCCTTGCTCATCTGGACAAAGGATGTGTTGCTCTCTTTGTGTGTGGACTCAGCTATACAGCTGCAAACAAAACGTTTTAAATGTGTAGTGAAGTGCAATACACATATGTGACACTAGATGGCAATAGTGAGCTATGCCAAACTCAATGTATTTTTCAAAATGTTTTTTTATTTTAAAAAATAGCATTTTCACAGCATTTTTTATATGTGCGTATCCACCTCTGTGTGTGTGTGTAGAAACTAATTTCACCAAAGTAAAATTAACATTCATTGCTCTGCCAACTTTAGCCTCTGGCTCCGACACCACTGGCGTATGGTGCTTGCAAGGTTGCCCAGAAAGAAATGTAGCCCACAGGCTGAAGTAGATGTGTCTGTCCCCTTGTAGAACCTTAGATCACATGGGAAACATGTCTCTGTGCCCGTGTAAATACAGCCCCCATGCCCAAGCAACTGTATGGTCCCTATAACTGTTCCTTTAAACAGCAGTAGGATAGCAGCAGTGTTCAGGCAATCAAATTAGTTGCAGCAATAAAGAGCGTTACCTCAGCTGATGATTTCTACATATCAAAACTCTCTTAATAGCACAGGAGCAGCCTAGGGGTGGATCTACACACAGGTGGAAAGACCCTATAAATAAGTCAGAAATAAATTGTTATAACAACAACAACAAAAAGCACTATGGAAAATCTCAAATAATTTTTTTGCTCTCCATCGCCACCTGGTGTTGCATGCTTATAACACATTCAAAACGCTGTTTTTTAAACTAATGTAGCTGAGTCCTAGGTTGCTGCTGGAAATCCTACCAGGCCAGTATCTAGAATTGCCACCAACGGTGAGAGTTTCTGCATGAAATTTAACTGTAAAATTAGTGAAACGCCTTGCTGCAGGAGGTTTGCCTGTGCCCCCACCCACCTTGCTGCCCTGTATTTTGACACCTCTTTAAC
Source organism: Zootoca vivipara (assembly GCF_965207765.1). Taxonomy (NCBI): domain Eukaryota; kingdom Metazoa; phylum Chordata; class Lepidosauria; order Squamata; family Lacertidae; genus Zootoca; species Zootoca vivipara. The sequence goes on along the minus strand of NC_142588.1, from coordinate 89,979,008 downwards.
AATGTTGCAGATAGGGGGGTTTTGGGTGGTGGTGGGAGCTATCTGTTGCTTGAGTGGGAAAGCGAGGCTTTCTATTGTGTTAATTTTTTTCTCTTCGTTTTTGTTCTGCTGTAATAATTTTTTATGGTTATTGTTTGGACTGTGTTTTATTAATGATGTGAGTCACCATGAATGCTCCCTTAAGAGCCGAAACGGCTGGATAGAAATAGTTATTTATTTGCTTGTTTGTTTACTTGCAGATCTGATCCTCTGCTCTTTAGTACAAGTTTTGTATACGCCCAGGGAAAGAGTGCTGGTGATACTAAAAGAATAAAATAATTTAGAATGTGAATGCCAGATTGCAGTAGAAAAATCTCTTTAGGAAAATTGTTTTTAAATTGTGTGTGCGTTTGCTGCCTGCAAGTGCTCCCCAAGCGGGGTGCCTGAGCTCAGCCCGAGAGCACCATTTCACATGCCCAGCTTTGAGGGACTGCAGAGTGCACGGGTTCAGGTTTTCCAGTGCCACCCTACAAATGTGGCAGAAGGCAAATCCTTTGTGGGCAGAAAGTCCTGGGTTCAATTTCTTAAATGTCCAGTTAAACATATTGGGGTATCGATGACAGTGCCTGAGACTTTGAAGCGTGGTCGCAGCTCCAAGTAGACATAAAGGACTCAGTGTTTCTCAAACTTGGGTCTGTGCTGTTGGACTACAACTCCCATCATCCCTAGCTAGCAGGACCAGTGGTCAGGGATTATGGGAGTTGTAGCCCAACAACCACGGGAGAACCCAGTTTGAGAAACACTGAGCTAGAATCTAGTGAATATGCATAGGTCCTACTACAGAATGAATGTGCTACACAGGGAAGTTAAGGTAAGCCAGGTGTGGGGGACCTATGATGCCCCCCGTGTATATTTTTGCCATCAAAACATCCATAATCCTGACCATTTATTTATTTCACAAAGTTTATAGAACTTCCTGACAGTAAGAGCTATTCGACAGTGGAATTTGCTGCCAAGGAGTGTGGTTGAGTCTCCTTCTTTGGAGGTCTTTAAGCGGAGGCTTGACAGCCATCCGTCAGGAATGCTTTGATGGTGTTTCCTGCTTGGCAGGGGGTTGGACTGGATGGCCCTTGTGGTCTCTTCCAACTCTATGATTCTATATACATACTGCATGATTTTAAAAAGAAGCCCTCAAAGCAGTTATGGCTGGGCGAACTGTTCCCAATTGGCCTTGCTGACTGAGGCTGATGGGAGCAAGAAGTCCAGCAACATAATGGAGAACAACAGGTTCCCCATCCCTGAGTGGCGTAATGGTTAGAGCAGAGCATTCCAAACCTTTCATGTCGGTGACACATTTTTTAGACCTGCATCATTTCACAACACAGTCATCTAGTTTTACTAGCAAACCAGAGCTTAAACTGACCTCTTTCCAGCCCCGTGAAGAGTGTGGGGAGTGTTTGCATGACACACCTACAGACTGCAGCTGACACACTAACGTGTCACGACACACAGTTTGGAAAGCTCGGCGTTAGAATGTTGGATTGGATCTGGGAGAGCAGGGTTTGAATCCCCACTCAGCCACTGCTCATTTTACTGGGGTGACCCTGGGCCAATCACCATCTCTTTGCCTAACCTACCTTACAGGGTTGTTGTGAGGATGAAATGGGGAGGAGGAGAACCATGTATGCTGCCTTGAGCTCATTGGAAGGAAAAGGTGGGATAGAAATGAAATAAATAAAATAAATAAAGAATTCCTGGCAGACACCATAAATGCAACAGATGCCTGATTCTCAAGTGGGTTTTCTGCCAGGACCAGAGCCTTAGACCCAAGTCCTGCACCAACATGACTGGACTCTGTAGATGAACATGCCTTGCCCACAGAAAGCTAGCCTGTTGGTGAGCCTTCATCTTGATATGCTAGCTTTCTGTCTGAGAGGATTTTTTATTTTATTTTTTAAAAGAGTGGTATGGTGCAGCAGAGCATTCAGCCATACACAGGGCGCCCCCAGCTTGCAGCCTAACTGTCCAGATGCAAGCTTGCCACCCGGTGGAAAATGAGCACCAAGCCCCTTAACCCCCACACAACCCTGAGCTCCTGCGATGGCCTGTCTCTCTGGCTCGCTAGTTATACTACGTCTCGTGCTGCGCTGACGTCAGTACAAAGCCAGGCCTGTATCCTGGGAGAAATCAGTCCATGGTGACTGGTTGCCATGGAAATGCACCTCGTTGCAAGCTACAAGTCCAGAACCGCTTCGGAAGAAGCCCCTGGCAGTGCCTGCGAGCCGCTGGCGCTGATGCCGGGCCAGGAGGGAGAAGCTGGAAGGGGCAGGTAAGGGTCCTCTAGGAGGGTCTCACAGAAGGGTCCTCGCAGAAGGACCGGCTCCAGGATCTGGCTCCAGGAAAGCTTTTATTCCATGCAGGAGGGACTTGGGGAGAGGGAGGATGGAGCCTGCAAATAAATCTACATGCAGCCGTGGGAATAGGGTCCAAAGTATAGGGCATTGCCCCTTGCTTTCCCCCGCTGTGTATTTAGGCATGTGTCGTGGGGACGGATAGCCGATTAAACGTTTCTCGCAGCAACTTCTGCGCACCTTATTGGCCGTCTCCCTGCGCTGCACCTGCTGCCTTGCGCAACCCCCCACCCTGGAGACGTTTCCACGATATGCTGCTGCTGACCTCACTGCGTGCTGGGAATGGGCCCTGGGTGCGAACTTTGCCCCATTTGTTGTGCATGAGAAGATGTTGTGTGCTTGTGCATGTGTGCGCGAGGCCCAGCTTCACAACTCCTCAAAGCCATCACTTATGTAGCATTTGGGGCTTTGCGTCCTACTCCGTAATTAATTTTTTTAAATAGTTAATGTCGTTCTTGTAGTTTTCACTTATTTATCAGAAGCTACCCGGAGATCTTTATGTGACGGGGCAGGCAAAAAATACCTCAGAAGCTAGGTAAATAATAGATCGTGCCGTTTCCTGGGTAAGAGGTTCTTTTTTAAAGATGTGGTGATGGTACAGATGGATGGATAGCTCTCCTGTCTGCTTTAGTTTTATTTTTATTTAATCCAGATCGGGTGTGTGTTCTCCAAACGAAAATCCTCCTTGCAGGGACCGTTTTCCTTGTAGACATGTATGGGAGTTTTTTTCCAAATAGAAGAAGGGACAATTTTCATTTGTAAGATGTCAGAACACGAAAGGGTTTAAATCAGGCATCCCCAAACCTCGTCCCTCCAGATGTTTTGGACTACAATTCCCATCTTCCCTGACCACTGGTCCTGTTAGCTAGGGCTCTTCTTCTGCTCTCATGGTATAAGGAAACTTCCTAGGTTGCTTTCCCCCAGCATTCCTGATCTGAATCGCCTCTCCCTCTGGCTGCAAAGTTTAGTCAGACCTGAAAGCTTTTTATTTATCATAGCTGCCAAGTTATCCCCTTTTTAAAGGGATTTTCCCTTATGCTGAATAGGCTTCCTCGTGAGAAAAGGGAAAACTTGGCAGCTATGTATTTATGCACCACAGTTCTCATGTCTAGCTTGTCTCTTAAGCACACGGCTGTTGGGAGAGAAGGAGAACCATCAAGTATTTTGTATGTTGAAAACGGGGAGGACATGAATAGCAAGAAATTGCAAGTCAGTTTGTGAGCACTTACGGTAGAAAATGATGCTGTGATTACTAAAACCCAGCATGGGTTTCTCAAAAACAAGTCATGCCAGACAAATCTCATTTCTTTTCTTGATAGAGTTACAAGCTTAGTGGATCAGGGAAACACTGTGGACGTAGAGTATCTCTATTTCAGTAAGGCTTTTGACAAAGCCCCCCCATGATATTCTTGGGGAAGAGCTGGTAAAGTGTGGAGTGGACGAGGTAGTTGTTAGGTGGGTTTGTAGCAGGTTGACTGACCGAATGCAAAGAATGCTCACTAACAGTTCCTCATAATCCTGGGGGAAAGTGACAAGAGGGTGACTGCAGGGTTCTTCCCTGGGACAGTTGTTGTTCCTCGTCTTTATAAGCTACTTGGATGAAGGAATTCAGGGGATGCTCATGAAATTTGCGGATGACACCAATTTGGGAAGGGTAGCTAATGCCTCAGAAGACAGCTGTCTGTAGCGTTTGCACCCTATTCTGTTCTTTTGCTACAGATTATTAAGGTGTCCTTGTCTTGTGGGTTTGAGCTGACCCAAACGTTGGTTCCGCAAGTTTCAACCCCTGAGCTGTTCTTCCCAGAGAGAGGGTGGGAACCATCACATTCCACATAAGAGAGAGATGCACGGCTTAGCTTCATTTTTTTGCTAAACCTTCTCTCCACCACTGCAGACGCTTCTTCCAGGGCCCATGTGTCAAGATACTTTAATGACTGAAGCATTACCCATTATTGTGCTTTCTGTTTTCCCTTCTATCATTCTCAATCGTTCTGCCACACACAGAGAGAGAGTAGGTGTCTTGTTTCCGTTGAGGTCCCTGATAAAAATCATCACAGCGCCTTGTTCATTACACCCAGCTGCCTCTCCACCCCAGGGACTGGCAGCTTGGCAGGTACAAACACGGAGCACCTCGGCTCCTTTCCTTGCCGCTTTCTGCACATCAAGCTGAGCAGCCACCCACTCTACCGTCCTTGGGCTGCTTTGAAACAGCAGGATGCTTCCACGCAGGAAGGGATCCATCCCCAGTTCAGTGCTGTGAACATCGTGCTGTAATTTATCCTTCCCTCTCCTCTCCTGGCCCTCCTTCTGTTGTCCTCCCCATTGCCAAAATTTAGATCGTCATCTACCCGGGGTCAGGGACCTGTCTTTTTTTTTTAACTTATGCAACTCTCCAAAGAGACATGTACAGTGATATTATTAAGTTGCAGCAGTGTGGAGTGTTGTTCTCTTGACATCTTCAGCCACTCCATTCCATTCCCCCATTGTCGCCGATTTTCCATTCTCTCTCACACCACCCCTCGCAGTCAGGAAGAATTCGGTGCTCTCTGAGCATGCTTAGTCCTAAATGGACTGTTAAGGATTCCCCTTCCCCTATTTTGGAGTTGGGTGCAAAAGTGTGGGATGGACACACTTGTGGCACTGACTCGCATCAACATGAAAATCTTGGAATTTGCCACTGATTATTACACAACGGTTCTTGCATCGGTCCCTGGAGTAATTTCTTGGGCAGAGGGCAGTCCAGACTCAGAGGCAGGAGAGGAAAGGGGCCAGTTGACACAGATGAGGCAGGCTGCTGAAGAATCCAGGGAATCCCCCCTCTCCTGCTGTGACCATTTCCCTGGTCTCCCAGAACACACAGAGAAATGAAGAGGGCAGAGCGAGGAGAGGCAAGATGACAGAGCCTTCGGCTGCTGGGGAAGGAACCGAGGGAGGAGACTTAGGGAGCATTGGGAAGTCAGGGACCTTCAGTCCTATCAACGGCTTCATTGGGGCCAGAACAACTGGGAGGAGCTGCTGTGACCACTAGGCCTGCTTGTGTGCAAGGGTTATTTGCAGCCTGCTGCTGCTGCTGCAACTCATGCATTCTTTACCCGCTATTGCAAATCATTCATGAAAATGGATCCTTATGTCAGCCTCTTTGAAGGCGCAAAGGGTCTCATCGTGATCAGGGAACCCAACCCTGGGTAGATCCAGGCTTCTCTAACTGGGTTGCATAAACCGCCAGCATCAATGAGGGATTTTGCACACTGCGGTGAAATATATGATCAATAGGTGGATAATCATTAATGGGAAGTTGACACATGAGATGAAAGATGTTTTGAACATTGCCTAGGCAATATGCATTGCCCTCAAGCAGAGAATATGCACAGGGACTGGTCAGTCTGCACACAGCCAGATTGAGACTCTCCATTTGTGCACATTGCTCTCTGGGGTCACTTGTCCATGGATTAAATGGGCAGTGAGTTAAGTCTCCTGGCTGTGCTCTGAGTGCATGCCCATTCTCCCCTCCTGCATGTGAAGGTGTGTGGATATCTAGTTACCTTTTCCACTCAGCTAAAGCACCGAGCCTCTTGGGCTTGCTGATCGGAAGGTTGGCAGTTCGATTCTGCATGATTGGGTGAGCTCCCGTTGCTCTATCCTAGCTTCTGCCAACCTAGCATTTCAAAAGCATACCAGTGCAAGTAGATAAATAGGTAAGGTTAGGTTTGTGGCGGGAAGGTTACCTTTACCTTTAACTAACCATAACATGTATTTTTGCTGGCTGGTCAACTTTTGTTAAACTGATCAATGATAAATTCTCAGTGAGTGTCCCTGGAATTAACAGAAGAAACTCAAGGATCCTTATTCACTAGCGAAATCTTTTTCCTCATCGCCTTCAGAAGGGGACACCCTTTGGAGCAGAGGTTCCCAAAGTGGGTGGTACTGTCCCCTGGTGGGTGGTGAGATTATCTAGAGGGTGCTAAGAGGCAAGGGGGCAGCACGGCGCCAATGAAGGTGTGGATGACTATTGAACTTTGAGAAGCCTCTAACTTTGGATCAAGTTCAGAGGTTGGATGGCGATCGGTCATGGACGCTTTAGCTCAAGGGTTGGCAAACTAAGGCCCACGGGCTGGATCAGGCCCAATTGCCTTCAGGATCTGGCCCGCGGACTGTCCGTGGATCGGTGTGGGGATTCTGTTCGTTCGGGCTGCGTCATTTCCCACCCTGCGCCATTCCACACACCCCCTCTCACACACCACAGTGGCGGCACCTCCTCCCTCCCTCTCCCTGGCTTCTCCCCGCCCTGCCTAGAGGAGGAAGGGGGCTGAGCTGAGCTGGCTGAGCGCCACTTTAAGCAGCCCCTCTCCGGTGCCAGCCCTTTCGCGCCACTCATCTTCCCACCGCTGCCGCCGCCACCCTACTGCTCCTGTGGGCCAGAAAGCAGAGTGGACGAGCTCACTCTGCCTACCCACAAGAAGCAGCAGTGGCGGCAGCAGCCCCTGGGAAGGCAAGCGCAGTGGCTGGGGTGGGGGGAGGACTACTTGCCCCCCTGCCTCTTCTTCAAGCTCCCCTCCCCTGGTGCCACTTCTCCGGCCCGCCACAAGGTCTGAGGGACAGTAGACCGGCCCGCAGTTAAAACAAATTTGCTGACCCTGCTTTAGCTGAGATTCCTGTATTGCAGGGGGTGGACTAGATGACCCTAGGAGTCCCTCCCAGCTCTACAATTCTATGGTTCTGTGATTGTTACTATTTTGAGTTTTAGGATCACAGAATTGGGAGGAACCCTGCGGGTCATCTAGTTAACTCCCTGCAATGCAGGAATCTCAACACACAGTCCCCCCCCATCCAATTTGAAATCATTTTTCGTGTCCTCTTCCTTTGTGGGCTGTGCAAATAGCTTTTCTGAATAATGCCCTTTATCGTGGAGGGCAGGAGGCACTGGGAATGAGTTTGTGGAGCCAGGGGCCAGGGCTAGAAAAAGTCCAGGAATCGCTGCTTCAGAGCTTCTTGGCAGGTGTTGAGAGGCAGAGAGAGGGAGCATAGAGTGCTTAGCTTCTGGCTGACCAGCTTAGTACCCTCCAGGTGTTTCAGTTGGACTAAATGACCCTCAGGGTCCCCTTCCAATTCTATGATTCTAATTCCCATCAGCCGCAGCCAGTATGGCCAGTGATCAGGGACTATGGGAGTTCAGACATAGCTGCCAAGTTTTCCCTTTTCTCACGAGGAAGCCTATTCAGCATAAGGGAAAATCCCTGTAAAAAAGGGATAACTTGGCAGCTATGAGTTCAGAACACCCAGAGAGCAGCATTTAGGCTATCCTTGGTCTAAGCTGGAGTTAGCTGAAACTGGGTGGGGAGCCCTATGGAGGGGCTGCAACAGCTGTTCCCTGGAGATCTGTTGAGTGTAGGAGCCCGTTCCCTTCCAGTAAGCTGCACTAGTACGTCTCTATATTGATATTTACAAGAACAGCTTAAGTCTCTCCAGGGCTCTTCTGATCTAAATGAAATGAAACCCTGTTAACCCTGCCACTGTGGATTGTCTCAGGGAAGTGAAGCAGACACAGAACTATATATTCAGATTTATGTATTTTAAACAGGGTTACGACCTTTAAGCAGTTCAATTAAAAGATTAATCAATTAAAGCTTCAATTGGTGAATTAATCAACGCTCCGCTTTGCTTAGCAAAGGCAAATTTCAATCAATGGGGCCGAGGGTTCGCAACACGTTTATTTATTTCCCCTTGTGCTCTTCTGACATTACTCCCGTGTAAGAAGTATGGACGAGGTTTTGGTCCTTAAATTTAATCTGTTGATCAATCAGCTAAAGTGATTAATCAGCATCTTTCTTTTGTAATTGGTTGGTCCACTTGTATTTATGAGCCACATTCAATACCAATTGACAGCTGACCCAAAAAACAAAACCAGGAGCAGGTCAAGTTTTGATTTGGGGGCTTTTTCTTTGGGGCTGTTGCTGAACCAACATTTTTTAAAAAACCCAAATCACCCCTACTTCCTGGTACTGCACCCCTACTTCCTGGTACCCTGGAGGTGTGTGGCACTGTGGTCTAAACCACTGAGCTTCTTGGGCTTGCTGATCAGAAGGTCAGCGGTTCAAATCCCCGTGACAGGGTGAGCTCCTGTTGCTTTGTCCCAGCTTCTGCCAACCTAGCAGTTCAAAAGCACACCAGTGCAAATAAATAAATAGGTACCGCTGCGGCAGGAAGGTAAACAGTGTTTTCATGCACTCTGGCCTCCATCATGGTGTTCTGTGGCACCAGAAGCGGTTTAGTCATGCTGATCACATGACCCGGAAAGCTATCTGTAGAAAATGCCAGCTCCCTTGGCCTGAAAGTGAGATGAGCACCGCAACCCCATAATCACCTTTGACTTGACTCAACCATCCAGGGGTCCTTTACTCTTTTTTTTTTTTTTACCCCCCGGAGTATTCTGGCTCCACCTCCAAGGCCCACCCAGCGACCAGATTTTTTTATTTCCGGAGTTGTTGGTGAGACTTATTCCAGTGGTTCTCAAACTACCCCTCTCTGCAGACCAGTCTGCAATTCCTGGTGGTCTCTTGCCAGGCCACTAAATGGTTTTTCTGCCTGCCATTGATTTTTTCTGAAAATTGCAATGCACTGAGCTGGATGCTGCATGATATTTAAGTGTATTTTTATTGCTGCTTTTATTTTTTACACATTGCATTTTATTGTATAACAGGTTGAATTCCGTAGAATGTCCTCCTTCAGCTCTATGGAAAAACGAACCACCCTATACACAGACACACAGGGAGGGCCACAGACCCATACATACCCTACAACTAGACATCTGTCTGAGCCCTCTTTGAGGCAACCTCTGACCTCACTGTCTTTTTCTCTTGTAGGTAAATGTTGAAGACACTGTCGAAATGTTACCCAAGTCCCGGCGAGCGCTCACCATCCAAGAAATCGCGGCCCTCGCCCGGTCCTCGTTGCACGGTAAGGGGCTAGGATTGGAGTTTGATGGGGGTTTCTCCATTTCTGGGGAAAACAACAACACTGGGCCTCATTTCAGTCACTGTATGCTCTGTATTTCTTTCCCACTGGAAGCTCAAGGCAACTAGCAGCATCCAAGCAAGAATAAGGCAAGAGTAAAACTCATTTAATCCTACTGGCTCAACTTTCCTACTTGATGGGCTGCTTCCAGGTGTCTTGTTTATTGAGCACCCATCCTGATTTGTTTACAGGGAGGTTAGACGACTAAGCAAGCTCAATCCTTTGCTTTAAAGCATATTTCCCTGTCACTTTCCTTACAGCAAAAAGTCTATGGGGGGGGGAGTGGATTTTTAGCGCAAGATGTCCCAATCCACTATAGCTGCGCAAAACTGAATTTGACGGCATGTGATTGAATCCTACTTGAAAATAGCGACATACAGTGGATACACACCGTACATTTAAGGCACATTTCATTCCTAGAGAATCCTAGAAACTGTACAGTTCCCAGCACTCTTAAGAGATTAGAGTTCCCAGGATTCTTGGGGCAGGGCAGAGATGTGCTTTAAATATATGTTGTATACACTGCCAAAGTCTCAGCTGCAATCATTAAGGGTGCACTGCTGGAGGGAATTTGCTGCCCCCTGCTCCCCTTCACCGCTTTCGAGAATTGGACAGCCCGTGCAACCCTGAATTAAGACTGTCTTCTGGCTTGTGAGTAGGAAAGTCCCAGGCCTTTGGCTTTCAAATACAGTGGTACCTTGGATCTCAAACTTAATCTGTTCTGGAAGTCCGTTCCAAAACCAAACCGTTCCAAAACCAAGGCGTGCTTTCCCATAGAAAGTAATGCAAAATGGATTAATCCGTTCTAGACTTTTAAAAACAACCCCTAAAACAGCAATTTAACATGAATTTTGCTATCTAACGAGACCATTGATCCATAAAATGAAAGCAATAATCAATGTGTTGTTGTTGTTGTTTAGTCGTTTAGTCGTGTTCGACTCTTCGTGACCCCATGGACCAGAGCACGCCAGGCACTCCTGTCTTCCACTGCCTCCCGCAGTTTGGTCAAACTCATGTTCGTAACTTCGAGAACACTGTCCAACCATCTCGTCCTCTGTCGTCCCCTTCTCCTTGTGCCCTCAATCTTTCCCAACATAAGGGTCTTTTCCAGGGAGTCTTCTCTTCTCATGAGGTGGCCAAAGTATTGGAGCCTCAGCTTCAGGATCTGTCCTTCCAGTGAGCACTCGGGGCTGATTTCCTTCAGAATGGAGAGGTTTGATCTTCTTGCAGTCCATGGGACTCTCAAGAGTCTCCTCCAGCACCATAATTCAAAAGCATCAATTCTTCGGCGATCAGCCTTCTTTATGGTCCAGCTCTCACTTCCATACATCACTACTGGGAAAACCATAGCTTTAACTATACGGACCTTTGTCGGCAAGGTGATGTCTCTGCTTTTTAAGATGTTGTCTACGTTTGTCATTGCTTTTCTCCCAAGAAGCAGGCGTCTTTTAATTTCGTGACTGCTGTCACCATCATAGCTGCCAAGTTTTCCCTTTTCTCATGAGGAAGCCTATTCAGCATAAGGGAATTTCCCTTAAAAAAAGGGAGAACTTGGCAGCTATGGTCACAATCTGCAGTTATCAAGGAGCCCAGGAAAGTAAAATCTCTCACTGCCTCCATTTCTTCCCCTTCTATTTGCCAGGAGGTGATGGGACCAGTGCATAGCTGCCAAGTTATCCCTTTTTTAAAGGGATTTTCCCTTATGCTGAATAGGCTTCCTCACGAGAAAAGGGAAAACTTGGCAGCTATGGACCAGTGGCCATGATCTTGGTTTTTTTTTTATGTTGAGCTTCAGACCAGCCCAGAGGCACATTGGCACTTTAATTATATTGTCATTGTTTTTACTAAGAATGCGAATTTTCTTTAAATTATACAACCCATCTTCTGACCCACCAGGAAACCCTTTCTGCATAGATTGGTTTGCCGTGGATGGATTCATCTGCCAAGACTCAAGAGTCCTTGTACCACCTCCTCCCCCCCTCCCCCCTCCTCCTCCTAGCATTCTGTAACATGGTCTAATTTCAGTTAATACTGGAGGATAAACAGAGGTCTTAGGCCTACCTGTTTGCCCCCCCCCCCCAATTTGAGCGGCCTCCTACAATGCACCCATACTTTCCCATAGGCGAACATTGCAGTGGAACATCTGTAATGGCCTTTTGGGCATCTTGCCCACCATTATTGAGCTTCTGGGCTCTTGATAGGCTTCCGAGAAAACCTAGGATTTCATAGAAACACAGTTTGAAAAACACCAAATCATATCATTCCAAACACATTGGGCCAGCATTTCTCAAACCACTTTCCTAGGGGCTGTGCAGACCACTTAATAAACATCTTTTCTTCAATGGCGACAGCAACCTTAAAATCAGTGCTGCGTTATGAAAACTGTGGGCCCTGTGTTTCGGAGATAGGCCTCTAACTAGTAGAGTTTAATGGAAAAATTAGTACACTCCACCAGTATCTTATTATGAATATCACAGGCTCTATGCCCAGGACCTTAGTGGTGTATTTGGGCAAAATAGTCAGAATCTTCATTGTCAGAGAAGAAAAAAAACCCAAATCCAGTGCCATTTACCAATCTTATTAGCTGTTCTGCAGACCCCTTTAAACACCTGAAGACCACCAGTGGTCTAAGGACCACAGTTTGAGAACCTCTGTATTTACAACCCAACTTCCCTCCAAGGAGCTCAAGGTGGCATTGATGTTTGCAACTGTGTGTCTCAAGAGAAAATGGAGTGCGTCTCCTAAAGCGAAGTCAAGCTGCTGCATTAGCAGCACTGAAGTGACCTCCCCAGGCCACAAGCCTGAGCAGTGTGTATGGAGGTCCTGGGCTGCCCAGATGACAAGACTCCCCTCTCGTCCTCACTGATGTGGTCCAAAGGAAAGCAGAGCACCAGCAGACGTTTGGCACCAGCTTGGCTACAGGAATTGCTGGAAGGAGGCATACAAGGTGCCACCCAACCATCTTAGGGACTCCACTTCAAATCTGTGTAAGATCTACTCCTCAGCCTTTTCTTCTCCCGAAGATATCCCACAAGACAGTGGAGGTTTAGGACAGGGGTCGGCAAGGCTTACCTTGCGGTTCACTTCTGCGGAGCCCCCTCTGTGGGCCAGATCGCAGGTGCGCATGAGTGCACGTGCCCGCAATTTCCGGCATCTGCGTCTGCGCAGACGCAATTTCCGGTGCCGCGAAAGCAAGTCCCTGCACCGTGCTGCGCCGATTTAGCGCAGCACGCGGGGACTCGCTGAGCAGGTGATCGGTTCATGGGCAGCTCATGGGCCAGTAAAATGACCCCCGTGGGCTGCTTGTGGCCCATGGGCCTTAGGTTGCCGACCCCTGGTTTAGGGTCAGAGTTTTCCTTCTCCTAGATGGGCTTCCTTCCCAGATTGACAAGCCCCACCTGCCCCTCACTTCCCTCTACAGCATGTGCAGAAACTGCCTTCTTGACTGTTGGACCCACTATTGATCACTGCTTGTTTTATTCTCACAACAACTCTGTAAGGTTGGTTAGGCTGAGAGGTGGTGACCGGCCCTCTTGGCTAAGTGTGGATTTGAACCCTGTTCTCCCAGAGTCCTACTCTGGCACTATAACCATTATACTGCGTTGGCTGTACAACTCTCAGAACTGAAAAGGACAGGCCAGTTCCCAGTCAAATAAGGGAACCCAAGTTAGCTCTGAACGTTATGGGACCCCTTACAAATGTTGCTGAGAGTTTCAGCTCTGCATAGCTTGATTTCTCTGTTTTTTACGTCAATCAACCAAGGGCACGTTGCATGACAAAGAGCCGGTGAATTGTCAATGAGCGGATTTCTCGTGTTACATTATCCCACCGATCATTATGTCTCAATGCATGTGCGAAGCTGCTATAATCAGTTATTGCAGATCACTGCCTTTTAAATACGCCCAAGATAATTATCCGGCAACAGGGAAGGCAAGCCAGCGAGGTAATACGCCAGCTGTAGCTCGTCTGTCACCTATTACATGATACCTGTCACTGGAACTGAATGTGTGACATCCCAAGTGGCAAATACTTTCAGAAGGGATGCGCACAGGCTATAAATTCCAAAGCGCAGCTCTAAGTCAGATTTCCATGGCTTGGATTTGCTAAGCAAAGGGGCTGTAATCCTTCTCAGGCTGAATTGTGCAGAGAGAGAGGCTTGGGGTACATGTGCAGCAAAAAATGAAAGGCACAAATACAGGATGGGAGACACCTGGCTTGAGAGCAGTACATGTGAAAAGGATCTAGGAGTCTTGGTAGACCACAAACTTGACATGAGTCAGCAGTGTGATGCAGCAGCTAAAAAAGCCAATGCAATTCTGGGCTGCATCAATAGGAGTATAGCATCTAGATCAAGGGAAGTAATAGTACCACTGTATTCTGCTCTGGTCAGACCTCACCTGGAGTACTGTGTCCAGTTCTGGGCACCACAGTTCAAGAAGGATACTGATAAGCTGGAACGTGTCCAGAAGAGGGCAACCAAAATGGTCAAAGGCCTGGAAACGATGCCTTATGAGGAACAGCTTAGGGAGCTGGGTATGTTTAGCCTGGAGAAGAGAAGGTTAAGGGGTGATATGATAACCATGTTCAAATATATAAAAGGATGTCATATAGAGGAGGGAGAAAGGTTGTTTTCTGCTGCTTCAGAGAAGCGGACACGGAGCAACGGATTCAAACTACAAGAAAGAAAATTCCACCTAAACATTAGGAAGAACTTCCTGACAGTAAGAGCTGTTCGGCAGTGGAATTTGCTGCCAAGGAGTGTGGTGGAGTCTCCTTCTTTGGAGGTCTTTAAGCAGAGGCTTGACAGCCATCTGTCAGGAATGCTTTGATGGTGTTTCCTGCTTGGCAGGGGGTTGGACTGGATGGCCCTTGTGGTCTCTTCCAACTCTATGATTCTATGATTCTATGATGTGATCAGGGAGGGAGGCTGAGGCTGGGGCTGAGCTGAGCTGAGCTGTTCCCCTTCAGACTGCATGGCCTGGACCAGCTTATGCCCTCCAGGTGTTTGGGTCTACAAAATAGTCCACAGTCAGAGGCAGCATTCCTCTGAATACCAGCAGCTAGAAACTGCAGGAGGCAGAACGGCTCTTGTGCTAGGACCCTTCATGAGGGATTCCCACAGGGATCTGCTTGGCCACTGTTAGAACAGGATGCTGAACTACATGGCCCCCTGGTTCTTATGCACAACTCCCATTAAGTCCAGCCAGCATGGAGTTGGTGCCTTCTTAATTTTATCCAAGTGGATGGCTCAGCTGGTTAGAGTGTGGTGTTGATAACGCCAAGGTTGCAGGTTTGATCCTTGTATGGGACAGCTTCATATTCCTGCAATGCAGGGGGTTAGAGCAGATGATCCTTGGGGTCCCTTTCAACTCTACAATCTGTGATTCTATCACCTGCAGAGCACCAGACTGATGAAGGCTGATGTGGATGGTTGCATTTTTTTTAAAAAAAGTTCCATTACTGTATATTAAAAAGCAAAGACACACAACTTATAAGATTATTTAAAAATAATAACAAGTGCTGAACTCTTCCCAGCTGCTTCTGCTGTTCCTAAAGTCATGGTTTGGGAAAGGCTTCTAGGGCTGGAAGGTGAGGCAAGGCAAGTGGAAAAAGCCATTGCCTGATGGACAGCAGAAAGTCTCTCTCTCTCACACCCAGCCCCCCCCCATGTGGGTTTCCTGCTGAAGGCCATCGCTGCATGTTTTGGGCAGGAGGAGATAGTCGGGGTGATTTAACATGTGACGGAGCATGACATCTAGTTGGCTCTTTTTATAAGGATGCCCTTTCAGCCGTTCCTTATCAGGGTGCCTCTTCAGTCACGGGGTCTGGCTTCCACCCAAGGAGTCCGTGTCGCGGTGTGTGCCAGCATCTCTGGAGCATCTCCATTTGCAGAATGGAGAGTTTCACCGCAAAGTGGAACCACGGATCATCTCAGCAGCTCCGGGGCATCCCCTCTAACCCTGCTTGCTCCATTGCAGGTATTTCACAGGTGGTGAAGGATCATGTGACCAAGCCCACGGCCATGGCTCAAGGCAGGGTGGCCCACCTCATCGAGTGGAAGGGCTGGTGCAAGCCCATGGACTCGCCGGTGGCTCTGGAAAGCACGTTCAACTCCTATTCGGACCTCAGCGAAGGAGAGCAGGAGGCCAGGTTCGCTGCAGGTAGGAACCGCCTGCGAGAGAGGGGAAAGTAGGCAGCGTGGGGTGTGGCGTCAGGTTGGGGGCTTATCTGCTGTACAGACACAGAAATGATGTGCCTTTCTACTCTGAGGCTGCAGGGCAGGGAACACTTATAAAGAGAGCCTGCTGGGGTCAGGCCAATGGCCCATCTTATGCAGCATCTTGTTCTCACAGTGGTCAACCAGTTGCCCAAGGGAATTGCAAGTGGGAATTGCAACATATCCTGTCCTGTGCAGAGGAGGGTCTGGAAACCAAGCCTGATGAGGAACGGTTGAGGGAGTTGGGTATGTTTCACCTGGAAAAGACAAGAGTGAGAGGAGACAGGATAGCCACCTTCAAATATCTCAAGGGCTCTCGCATGGAGGGTGGAGCAAGGTTGTTTTTTCCTGCTCCGGAAGGTAGGACCTGAACCAAGGCTTCCAGTTACAAGAAAGGAGATTCCAACTAAACATCAGGAAGAACTTTCTGACAGTAAGAGCTGTTCAACAGTGGAATGGACTCCCTGGGAAGGTTGTGGACTGCCCTTTGTTTTTTAAGCAGAGGATGGATCTGTCAGAGCTGTGATCCTTGCATTGCAGTGGATTCGGCCAGATGACCCTCAGGGTCCCTTCCAATTAAACAATTCTGTGGTACTACATGTGACATCAGGGGAAGGCCAGGCAGGGATATGACTTCCAATGCCCAATCAGGAGCCTTAAAGTGCACTCCTGTCAGTTGATTGGCACTCACTTCATGCCCACTGGGATGGGCTGAGTTGCAGTACTCCATAGCCAGCCAATCCCAGCAGAAAGCAGAGCTTGAACTTGGCACCTGTCAGCTGATCAGCACTAACTCCAAGCCCAGCTAGACTGGATTTGGCTCCTTCCTTGTGGCCCAGCTTGCCATTCACCAAAGAAAAAATGGGTCCCCTGATGCCCTAGTGACCTCAGGTCAAAATGGCTTGCTGGGGGAAGGGCAGGATCTCGCCCACTGGCTGGACCCAGTCCCCACCCCCAGTATATAGGATTGTGATGATCAGGCAGTCACAAGGGGGTAGGGGGTGAGAGTGGAGAAAGGCCAGTGTAAGCTTGCTTACCTGCTGCAGGTGCTCTTGCAAGTCCGCCGCCGCCCGACCTAAATGCCAATTTGTACACTGCGGACGGGCGATTTCCCTGCTTCTCTGTCGGCCAAACCTCAGAAGCCATGGGCACGGCACAATAAAAATGTCTGTTTGCTTTGGAGAGAAATACATAACGCCACATTTTGGCACCAGGCAAAGCTGCTGACTCTGCACCAAAACTCTGCTTCCGTCCGCTCAGAACCCTCAATTCAGTTCTCTGTTTTCCAGATCATTTTGATTGACACAAAGCAATTTCTCAATGCATGCGTAGGGACATTTCTGCTAGCCTCTCTCAGGGAGCAAAGGTTTTAAAAGTGGGTTGGTGGCGCTACAGGGAGGGGTGCCTCAGGGCCGGCATTCGACAAGCTGTGCTGGCCCTAGGTGCGACAGCGGCTGTGCCATCCTAGCTGCCCCCTTGGTGCCACCTCCTGTGCCAGCAGTGGAGGCCGGCTGTGTCCTTGTAGGAGCTCGGCCAAATGCAAGGCCAGGAGCTGAGTCACCCAAAGGATCCAGGAACCAGGGGGAAAGAGCCAGCGAGAGGGAACAATTAGCTCCCTCTCACCCGCTGCCCCTCTCCATTCACCCTGAGAGCTGTGCCCTTCGAGGGCCTGGCAAAGCAAAGTAATCATCCCAAACAACAGAGCGGTTGTCTTCCTGACCGCAAAGTCCCAACTTTGGGAACAAAAGGACTGTCACATGACATGACTGTCACCCAAGCGCCTGGCCTGCCTTCGGGGCTGAGCTGTTCACTTCCTGACAGCCAGGGAGAGACAGGCGTGGGGTAGGATAAACAGTGACAGATAAGATTGCTGCCAGAGCAACTCAGCTCCAGTGTCCTGCCTTTGAAAGAGCTCGTGTTTTCTAGAGGAGGGTTGACCACAGAACCACCCCTGGGGAAGCTCTTCTCCCTGGATTTGCTCGTCCTTTTGGGAGGCCGCCAGCATGGGCATAATTACACCTTTGCCATAAGGGCAATATCTCCCTCTGAAGATGAAAGAATCGTCCATGTTGCGAACCTCGGTGTCATCCGGTGAACTCCAATGCACCCTGAAACCAAGGAGGGGTTGCAGGATAGTGCTGGAGGAGGAATTATAGAAGGGCTGCTGACAAGTCAAGGAAGCATCTTCTAAGGTGAAACGGTCCTTGCAATTTCCAGTAAAAAGCAATAGGTCAGGAATAGCTTGCAGAGAACATTTTTGCCAACGTACCACTTTTCCTGGGTCGTGTCAAGCCATTGGCATTCATGTCAGGCCTAGGCCATGTTGGTATTCCAAAGGGCATATGAGGAGTGATGGCCAGCTTACGGAGAGGCATGGTGAAACAAACTGGGATGCTCAAAGTTAGTTAGACCCTAAGCTTTGCTGTGATTTATTATTAGAATCACAGAAGGGACCCCAAGGGTCATGTACTCCAACTCCCTGCAATGCAGGAATCTCTACTAAAGCATCCAGAACAGATGGCTATCCAACCTCTGCTTTAAAATCTCCAAGGAAGGAGAGCCCACCACCTCCCGGGGGAGACTGTTCCACTGTCAAAGAGCTCTCACTGTCAGAAAGTTTTTCCTGATGTTTAGTCAGAATCTCCTTTCTTGTAACTTGAAGCCATTGGTTCTGCTCCTACCCTCCAGAGCAGGAGAACGCAAGCTTGCTCCATCTTCCATGCTACAGCCCTTGAGATATTTGAAGATAGCTATTCTGTCTCCTCGCCTTCCTTGGAACTCATGCTGTCTGGTCTTGTGCTGTGCCTTTGTCATTGATAGTGGAAGGAAGAGCGCTAATGCTCATCTAGTCCAATATTCAGTTTCCCACTTTGGCCATCCAAATGCCTCCTGGAAAGACCACAAGCAAGAGATGAAGACAATAGCGCTCTCCACCACCCTGGTGTTCAGAGTCATGTGCCTCTAATCCTGGTGGTGTTGTGACTAGTGGCCACTGATAGACATATTCTACCATGTGCATCTAGTTCAGGGATTCCCGAACTTGGGTCTCCAGCTGCTATTGGACTACAACTCCCATCATCCCCAGCTAGCAGGACCAGTGGTCGGAGATGATGGGAACTGTAGTCCAAAAACAGCTGGAGATCCGTGTTTTGGAAACCCTGATCTAATTAATACTACCAGAGAGCCAAGGTGGCCAGGGTTCCTGTTCCTGAGGGACACCAGTGGTGCTGTGGCCAAACCACTGAGCCTCTTGGGCTTGCTGATCAGAAGGTTGGCGGTTCAAATCCGTGTGATGGGGTGAGCTCCCGTTGCTCTGTCCCAGCTCCTGCCAACCTAGCAGTTCAAAAGCACATCAAAGTGCAAGTAGATTAAATAGGTACTGCTGCGGCGGGAAGGTAAACAGTGTTTCCATGCACTCTGGCTTCCACCACGGTGTTCCGTTGCGCCAGAAGCAGTTTAGTCATGCCGGCCACATGACCCGGAAAAGCTGTCTGTGGCCAAAGCTGGCTCCATCGGCCTGCAGCGAGATGAGCGCCGCACATCATAGACACCTTTGACTGGACTCAACCATCCAAGGGTCCTTTACCTTTCTCACTCATAATAGTTAGAAGTTCTTCTCCCTTAGTTTTTCCACAAGCTGCACCTGCTGAGAATCCTGCAAGAATTAAATGCAGAGCACCTTCTCCTCTGCATCTGTTGGTCACCTACTTCTGCCTCCGTCAGTGGTGAATTGCTGTTTGTCTTTCAGCCACATCTTGGGCTCTGATTCAACAGGGCTAAATGTAATGGTTGGAGCCTGAAGCTGGGAGTGTCTGCCTATCCCCACCCCTCCTCCTTCTCCCCCAGGAGGTGACGCACACAGGCAGCTGCAGCCCCAAATTAGCCACCCCCAGGCCCCCATTTAACAACAAGCGTGGCTGCTTTCTGACAAGTAAAATTAACAGATATCCAGCTCAGTCCAGTTGTGTGCTCCAGACTCTTGAGGGTCCCGCAAATGACTCATGTTTGCAAAAAGAGAAGTGCCTGGGTTGTGTGAGCTGACTCCAATGGCCAGTCTGCACATATTCCGAGCTGGTGGGGAACGGGGGGGCCTGGCTGATGGATCAATGGCTGCTAGTATTTATAGGTAAAGGTAAAGGGACTCCTGACCATTAGGTCCAGTCGCGGACGACTCTGGGGTTGCGGTGCTCATCTCACTTTATTGGCCGAGGGAGCCAGTGTACAGCTTCCAGGTAATGTGGCCAGGTAATGTGGCGAACCAGAGCAGCACACAGAAACGCTGTTTACCTTCCCGCCGGAGCGGTACCTATTTATCTACTTGCTTTCAAACTGCTAGGTTGGCAGAAGCAGGGACCGAGCAACGGGAGTTCACCCCGTCACGGGGATTCGAACCGCCGACCTTCTGATCGGCAAGCCCTAGGCTCTGTGGTTTAACCCACAGTGCCACCCGCGTTGCTAGTATTAATAGCTACATATTAACTCCAGGTGGGATGCGATGCTTGCGACTGGACCTAATGGTCAGGGGTCCCTTTACCGTTGCCTTTACTAACTCCAGGATCAGAGGCAACTCTCTTGCACCCCCTGCCTCGGAGCCTCCTCTGGACACATCAGTCTCTGCCCCTCAAAATCCATTTATTGGCAGGAAATATCAGACTCAGGAAAATCAGTTGCTGCCCCCTCTCCTCCCCACCGTGTGATACCCTAATCTAATAAATAAACAAATCTTTTGCCTGCAATAAAACATGTAAATTAGGTAGTGCCATGCTAACTTTCCTGATTTGCACAATTTACCAGCCGAGATTGGGGCTTTTTTCAGCTTCGCCTTGGGCCATGTGTAATCTAAAATGTGAACATATTTGAAGCCGATGAATATGTGAAAATCACTTGGCAAGGTGAACAGGGAGGGTTTCCTCTGAGACTGTTGACAACTTGTCTAAATTGACCTTGGGATAATAATCTCCCTTCTGGGGATTTTCTTGGGAATAGGGTTATCAGATGGTGACTTGGAGATCCCATCTACTTCCTTAAATATTCAAATGTGCAAGAGGATACAAAAGCAGCTCCTTGCATCCCTTCCCTCCCTGGACCTGTTCCAGCCCTCTCTCCCTTCACCAGCTGCCTGGAGCACATGAGTCTTGCTTATTAAAGCATAGATGGACAAAGAAGGCCAGGTGAGAGGCCGAAGGAGGGAACAGGTGTATGAAGCTGCCTTCTTTCCTCTTTGCAGCACAGAATGTAAAGGTATTTGCATGTGATTCACCCGCCACCTGGCAAGTCGAATGGGTGGATGGAAGAGGTGTAAGCCTTTGGGTTTCCGCTGATTAGAAATGTGCTCCAGAATCTTGCATTCATAATGAATTCATGTTCATAGGATGATAGAATTGCAGAGTTGGGCGGTACCCTAAAGCCAATCTAGCCCAACCCCCTGCAGTGCAGGAATTACAGCTAAATTATGAGATTGTCATCCAGCCTCTCCAAGGAAGAGACCACCACTTCCCGATGGAGTCTGTTTCACTGTCAAATCGCTCTTACTGTAAGAATGTTCTTCCTAATGTTTCATCGGAATCTCCTTTCTTGTAATTTGAATCTTTGGATTGGGTCCTACCCTCCAGAGCAGCAGAAAACAAGCTTGCTCCATCTTTCACATGACAGCCCTTAGGTAGTGATTCTTCCCCACTTTTACAAACAGGGAACAATGAATGTGAGAGATGTCAGCTTGTCATAAATGTTAGGAAGTATGCAGTTTATATGCAGTTTCCATGTGCTGTGATTCCTGCATTGCAGGGGGTTGGATTGGATGACCCTCATGTTCCCTTCCAATGCAAGTAGCGCTGTGGTCTAAACTACTGAGCCTCTTGGGCTTGCCGATCAGAAGGTCGGCAGTTCGAATCCCTGTGATGGGGTGAGCTCCCGTTGTTGTGTCCCAGCTCCTGCCAGTGCAAGTAGATAAATAGGTACCACTGTGGTGAGAAAGGTAAACGGTGTTTTGATGCGCTTTGGTTTCCATCACATTCTCTTCTGCCAGAAGTGGTTTAGTCATGCTGGCCACATGACCCAGAAGGCTGTCTGTAGACAAACACTGGCTCCCTTGGCCTGAAAGCGAGATGAGCGCCGCAACCCCATAGTCACCTTTGACTGGACTTAACAGTCCAGGTCTCCTTTACCTTTTTTTACCATGTTCCCTTCCAACTCTACAGTTCTGTGATTCTATGATCCCATCTCCCCTTTTTAGGGCCTTCTTTTTCACACAGAGGCATGGATGCACTCCAGAATTTGGCACTCCAATGGTTAACAAGGACAATAAAGAAAGATAAATCAAAAGTAAATGTTATTGTATCAAAGGGGAATTAGCATACTTATTAAGGAATACACAGAGCAGATGTTAATTGACACAAGCCCTTCCTAAAACAGCGCTCTTAACAATAGGATAACGAGTTGCAGCTAATCGTACAAGCTGTCAGTTCTAAAAGCATCTCTGAAAACAGCAGAGAAAAAATAGGATGCAGTCAAAGTGGTCAGGGAAAAGAGGTAAGGGGGGGTGGAAGAAGGATGCGGATTGAAACTAGAAGAATGAGATTTGGCTCAAGGGTGAAGGTGGAAATGAATGCTGCTTGCTTTAGAAAAAGAAACAGGAGGAAGGAAGTTTGATGGGCGGTTTTCTGAGGCCCTGGCAAACGTTTTAAGGCAAGAATCAGAAAGAAAGCAATTGGAAGAGAATAGGCTTGGGAGCAAGGAAAGGGGAATCTGAGATTTTCAGACGAAACAGCTGAGAAAGAAGAGGAAAGCACAGGAAGGGAAGAGAGAGAAGGTCATCCCAAGAAAGAGGAGCCTGATTGGGCTTGAAAGCAGAAGATGGGAGAAGGGGAGAGAGGGGAGGGAGGGAGAGTTTGACCAGCTGATGGACTTTCCAGAGAGGGTGGGGGAGAGGGAGTTAGTGCCTGTCCTTATTTTTGCAAAGTGAGGTGAGGAGGGCAGCTCTTCAACAACAGAAAGTGACAGTTAAGGGAAAATTGGGGCTCATCCACACTTTCGCTTGACATATACTATTTTTTTTAATATATAATTTTTATTCTGACCTTACCTGATAAACTGCTAAACTTAAGCAAAAATCTCTGCTCCAATTTTCTACACATCTGATAAGGTCTGATTCAGTACCTCAGATTGGATTTTCTCAAGGCACAGACATGGAACAATGACAAAAACTTTTGGACCCAGGGAATTAATTGGTACACTGTATGATCAAATTTTGGGTCAAGCAAAAGTGTGGATGAGCCGTGAGAAAAGTGTGTGTGAGGGGGGGGGGAGTCCATAGAAGAATTCTTGTGCAGAGGAATGTGGCTTCTTGGGGATCCGAAAGTTTCCTCATTGCTAAGGTGAAAAGAATCGCTTTTTATGCTCAAGCGGTACCTAAAAATTAAGTGGCATTCCACTAAATTTTATTCAAAGTAGACCCACTGAAATTAATTAACATAACTAAGTACAGTCCGTTCATTTCACAAGATCTGCTCTAAGGGGGGGGGGGAATTACTCGAAGGCCACCCAAAGGCTACAAACAATGCCTTTCCTGGCTCTCAGGGTCCGGAAAGGTGTGATAGATAATAAGAGGTGTGAATCTGAGAATAAACTGCCCTAAAAGACCCCGTAATCATGCCTCTTCCTCACATACCCAGAAGTTTAAAATAAAATAAAATTAAGCTGGAGCAATTATTCTGGATAAATTCCAGGTGGAAAACTTAAGGCCTGATTTCTCAGTTTAGTAGGTTTTCCAGAGGTGCCCAGCAGGGCTGGCTCTAGGTATAGTCCCGGTGGCGCCAGGCGCCGGGCTGGCAGGTGGGGCGCTGCACGGCAAAGCCGTGCGGAAGCCGTGCTGCGTGCTGCGAGGGCGGGGGACCTGCTCGAGACTGCCCTGGTGCCCAGTAAACCAGGAATTAAGAGAGTCAGTGTGGTACAGTGGTCTGAGTGTCTGGCTAGTGCCCAGGAGACCAGAGTTCAAATCCTCACTCTGCCATGCAGCTGCCAAATCTTCCTTTTTTGCCAAAGGCTCCCATGCCTTTAAGACCTGCACAAAAGGGAATGAACCAACAGGTGCTTGCTCTATATTTGCAGTTCCGTGAGATTAGAACGCTGCAATGTTTAAGGGCGCCTCCCTCCAGAAAGAAGTTGGCACCAGCGCCTGGAACGTAGTGGGTTTGGTTGTGGAACATATTCCTCATGTCACTGAGCGTTTTGACAGCTGTTAGGTGGCCTAAGATTCATTGAATCATAGAATAACTCACAGCTAATTCAACAAGGGGCATCTTATCCCACCCACCATTGTATCCCTATGACTGAGAGAACCTCAAATTTCTGCCCGTCATGCACAGCAGTCCCTCTTGCCAACTTCTTGTTCAGAATGTTTTGTGGGATACGCTGTTGCCCTCAGGCTCTGTCTCTCTTCCCCTGACTGACATCTCGCTCTCCTTCCTAGGTGTGGCCGAACAATTTGCCATCGCCGAAGCCAAGCTGAGGGCCTGGTCTTCGGTGGATGGCGATGATTCCAACGACGAGTCCTACGATGAAGATTTTGCCACTTCCACCGACTCAACACAACCAGCTGGTGAGTGTGTGTGTGTGGGGGGGGGTGTCATAGCCAGTTGCACCCCTCAGGGTGTGGAGTCCACACAGCAGAGTCCCTTACGGACACTCCAAAAAAACCCGCCTCATATTTCAAGGTGGGGAGCGAGAAGCGTACATCACATCCCCCTCAACTGTCCTGATAAAACCGAGACGTTATGTTTCTTCGTGTGAGAGCATGGCAGCCATTTTGGGCACTGCGATCTCATATGGCTTTGCACCAAAAAAAAAAAACCCATGCTTTTTTCAGAGCCCCAAAACGTTCATTTTTGAGCAGTGGCCCCAGAAAAAAACACCTCTTTCGGGGCCACTATCTCATGTTGGTCACACGACTTGTCTCAGAAGATAGCATCCCGTTTTTTTGCCACAACATGTCAGAGGGTATGACATCAGGGACGTGCAGCATGAAATCTATGGGCCTCCAGGTGCCGCAGGACTTCAGTTCCCATCATTCCTGACTGCTGGTCATGCTGGCTGTGGCTGATGGGAGTTGGAGTCCAACAACTTCTGGATCCCAATCCCTGGCACCGGGGGTGGTTGTTGCGCATGGGAGCTGGTAGGGCAGAAGGCAGGGAGCCCAACCGTCGGCAGAGCCCAAACCAATGATGGTGGAGCCAACCATTTCTTCATTTTCCTCCTCCCTGCTGAGTTGTACAAGGGCATCCCTGAGACTGAGGAGCAGGGGCAAGGCAGCCCGACACACCCTCTGGACTAGCTCTAAGAAAGAAGGCAGGAAGATGGGGGACAGCTGAGGGCAGACTGAGATTACTAGGACAGTGTCCCATTTGCCCTAATGAACCAACCGCCGCCTGGTGTGCATGTTGACATGTGGTGCCCCCCCCCCACCCCCCGAGGAGAAGGCACACCTTGAACGCTGAGTCAGATCCCCTAGGAGAGTCCCAAATGGCACAAGCAAGGTAGTGTCAGCCACGACTTGTCTCTCAGCTCTGGCACTAGGAAATCAGGTGTGTTACTGAGCATACAAGCCCCGTTGCCAGCAGTTGTGTCTGATCCCCACGGAAAAGCCTCTCCTGTTGTCTTGGAGCTGCAACCCTCTTCCTCCAGCCTCACCCCCTTTAGCAGCATCACCTTCCACTTTGGTTAAATCCCTCCTTGGATCAAACAGATATGGTGTCTTCTCATTTAATCCAGGAGGAGGGTACCACTGAGCATTTAAGGAGTACCTTTCCTCTCGTCACAGAGCAAATGCACTTAAAATTAGGGAGCAGGCTTTCCATTCAGTGACAGGAGTTGCAGGAACGAAGCAAAACCTCCCCACTACTTAACAGCACTCTGAGGAAACAGGTCCCAATTATTATTTATTATTATTATTATTATTATTATTATTATTATTATTATTATTATGTTACGATTTCCCATACGCACTCTGTACTCTGTATTGATCTTCCTAACTTATCTTCCATGGATCTACATGCATTGCATTGCATGTGATGTGATTTTGCGTGTTGCCGGGGGGGGGCACATTCCACCTCCTGGAATTTGCAGAGCAAGCTACACTTTGCCCCATGCCCCAATCCAGCACCTCTCCTAACTCTTAAAATAATCTCATTCCAGTGTCAGGGCAGGTGGAGGGATTGTGGCCATTAGTTAGCAAACTGAAAAGTGAGAAAAGATGGGTTGAACAATAGGATAAAATTTATTGTGCATCACAGCTAAGGAGCAAATTTAATCAAAAGATACAGGCAGTCACCAAGGACAAGAGAGACCCCATTAACGTGGAGCCCTGTTTAAGGACTTAGAGAAACCACATGGGAATATGGGGCTAAAGAAAAGAAGTCTACTGCACTTCTTCAACATCAGGATAAAGGGAGGGAAGAAAGAAGATGAAGGAAAGAGGGTGGTTTGGGAGTCACCATCCAACATTTGGTATATATATATATATATATATATATATATATATATATATATATATATATATATATAATCACTATTGAAAGGACCCTCAAAAGGCTAACAAAGGAAGGCAAGTGTGATCAGATGCTCTCAGGAGAACTGGAATCTTTTCTTTCCCTTCATTTACAGTACACTAGTATTTAGAAACACAGCCTGAATGTAATGTAACTGAGATGAAAACCTTCAACATAATAGCAGTCTCAAAGAACCAAACTCCTTGTGATCTTCTACAAATCTGAGGTCAGGCAGCCTCTTCCATTCTTCCAAGGGAGACATGAACACCCACTCCCTAGTCATCCAAAGCTGTGGTTCCCAGTTAGCTAAGTACTGCAGACCATAGCTGCCAAGTTTTCCCTTTTCTCGCGAGGAAGCCTATTCAGCATAAGGGAAAATCCCTTTAAAAAAGGGATAACTTGGCAGCTATGCTGCAGACACCCGGTTTTTCAAAAGCCAAGCCATGGACCCCCTACTTTTGAACATTTTGATATCTCTATGGTAGTTTTTGTTATGTGAATGGTGCAGTGGACCCCTCTGATGTCCCCACCAGTTGGGAACCACTGCATTAAAGAATGACTTTCAGGTGGCCCAACTGATTCTGCAATCAGTTCTAGAGCTATTACGATAGTAAGGAAATGGGTTCTTTGGGTTTAGCAAGATGACTTGGGTGCCACTTGAACTCACCTGCAAAATTGTCCCAATATTGGGGCACTAGAAGACCAAACTCAAGGTCTTGAAAAATGGTGCTGGGAGGTGCTTCATTTTGTTACATCTTCTAGCAACATTTTCTTCTGCCTTCAACCTGATGATGCAGAAGCCTAAGCAGGAAATCAACTTGCCCCAAATGTTCCATGTCTGGCCTTGCAAGTGGGTGAACCAAAGTGGGCGTCTTCTGTCTCCAAGTGAGTGAGGCTCATATTAGCTGTAGCAGATAGAAACGGCAGCCGGTAACAGCTACCTTCTTGCAAAAATGGCAGCCCCAACATAGAGGGGTCCACAAACGTAGCAGGATTACTAGATGATGCTTGTGTTTAAGGTACAGCTGGAGAATGTTTTCAAAAGTTATGACTTTCGGGTGTTTTTAACTGACATGTTTGTTTGTAGAATGTTGCTATAGAATTCATTTTGCTTAAGTTGTGTGTCTGTTTGTCGCCCTGGGCTTCTTTGGGAAGAAAGACAAGATATACAGTAAACGTAAAATGTAATAAAAATGAAGCAGCAGCCACTAAATTGCTCAGATATATGAACGTCCCAGTTGGCGTACTCTGGGTTGTGCCAGCCTCAGCCACCGTGTTTCCATTTGAACACTGGCTAAGACTGAAAGACAAAATTGCCTTTGCAGAAAGGGGGTATATGAGCATCGCTCTCTGTCCCCATATATTGTCTGTTGGGCTACTACTGGCCTTCCTCACCTGCTGTTTCCTGCTTGCCCCCTTGGCATGGTGCCGTAGGTTGCAGGGCCTTCTGCGCCCACGGAGAGCCCGCCAGCTGGCACCCGTGTATTGGCAGAGTGTGTAATCTGCGTCCTTCTTGCGCAGACAAAAGCTCCCTTTTTCCTACAATTAACTGCCGATGAATCGGGCGCTATTTGCATATCAAAGAAAGTCAGCAGTAATCTGTGGTGCAGCATCTAAGGAAAGTTCTAATTACTCCTCTGTATAATTAGAATGAGTGGGCAATGGGGAGGAGGAGGAGGCATAGATGGGAAAGTTACCTCTCTCCGGTTGCAGGAACGAACGTCACAAGGGTAGCCAAGGCAGAGAGCCACCTGCTTTCCCACATTGGGGAGGGCTACTGTAAGCCCCACTAAAGTGTATGTGTGTGTTTTTAATGTTAGCTAGCTAGCTAGCTGCAAATTTTGGGAAACTGAATGGGCTCAAAGAGTTTTCAGGGTTAGCTGAACCATTTGTGTTGGGATATGATTAGATGCTTGGAGATGATATATTTGTTAGATATTATCCTTCCTTCCTCGTGTTTGTGAGTTCAGCAGAGTGCCACCCCTTTGCATCTTAAAAGGGAAGCTTAGATAGGCTAGTTTTAGCCTTTTAGTTTTAATAATCCAGGATGCTGGTTTCATCCTTTATCCTGGAAAATCTGCATTTTCTGGAAAAGACTGGATTTTCCTGGTATTTCCTCCTTTCCTCCCCCTTAAAACTATCATCACGCACAAACAGCCTTGAAAAAGGTAACAATGACATTCACTCACCCGCAATACATTTTAAAGAGTAACAGACACAGCAGTTTTGTTCAGGTAGGGTGAAAATAGTGATTGAGTTACTAGCTTAAAAATGGAGTCTGAGCTGGAGCTCAGACTTGCAGATGTTCTCACATTGTAGGCATGTTGGAGTTGAGTGGGAAGACAATGTGTTCAGGCAGGGAGAAGCATGTATAGCTACGCCTTCTTCCTGCCAGGGCACAAAGGGAAGTGTTCTCACCAAGTTCTCTCTAGCAATTTTACAGGAAAGGCCAGGCATCTTCATTTGGCCCCAATGGCCGATAACCAGGTGCAAAATGCGCCTGGCTAATTTCGAACATTGCTTTGGACCTCAGGGCCGTCCCCTGTGTCCCTTGAATGCCGCGCTGCTCACGCCCTCCCATTGCTGTGTTGCAGATGCCGTGAGCCAGCTTCCCCCCAGCGCCCTGCTGCAGAGTCTCCTGCACAGCCGCTTGTGCCAGCTGAATGCCCGCCAAGGCTCCTGCGACCCAGAGAGTGACTCCTCCCAGACCACCATCTCTCCGGAGACCTTGTGCTCCAGCCTCTGCAGCCTGGAGGACAGCCTCCTCCTCAAGGAGCTGGGCTCGCCCTCAGAACTGGCCGCCAAGCTGCTGGGCTCCATGTCGGGTGAGGAGGAGCTCCTCCTCTCCAAGTTGCCCCCACAGACAGCCGGGGAATGTGCCTTCCGGAGCCTGGCGCAGCTCGAGTGCCTGGACTCAATGTACTCCATGTCCTTCACCGAGTCCTGCCTCTCGCCCACCGAAGACGAGGGCATCCCCTGCAAGGACTACAAGGGTCACGAGGACAGCTGCCAGGTCCGGAGGAAAGTGTCCGATGTGGCCTCTTCGGGCGTGGTCTCCCTCGATGACAATGAAGAGGAGGAAGAAGAGCAAGAGGAAGACACCGGCGAGCAGTGAGACCCACTGTTGCCGTGGCATGCTTCACCTGCCATTTTTCTGTCCTGCTCCGTGGTATCCACCCTCGACCATGCTCCGTGGCCTGCCAGTCGTCCTGGAGCGGGGGTTCCCCCTTCCCTCACCGGGTGGCGGCCTAGCTGTCTGCAGGGCAGGGGGAGGCAGGGTGGTAAGCCGACCAGTGCCCCCCTGCCCTGCCCTGCCCTGCCCTCCTGCCTTCACCTCCACTGTGCCATCTGATCCAACCATTGAAGCCTGAGGGGGGGGACTCTCCCACGTGTGGCTCCGTGGATTTTGCCTGCTGCATTTTCTCTCTCTTTCTCTCTCGTGATCTGTTTCGTTTTCTTTGCATGAGAATGTCTTGAGGGTGGGGGTGGGGGGAAGAATCAAGCAAAGTAACAGAACAAAAGCAACAACGGGGCAACGACAGCTGGACAACCCCACCCCCCCAAAAAAAATCCAGGGCCTGTTGGGAGCATGCTGTGCTCTCCCTGATCTCAGTGCCCCCACCCGGGGGGGGGGGGAGAGGAGAAGAGGCGCGTCTCATGCTGTCCAAGTGGCATGGCTCAACTGTGATGACGACGACCCTTAAGACGATTTAACTAATATATATATCTATAAATATATATGTATATCTCCGCGCCTGACCCCCTTCCCCTTCTAACTTCTCTGGCTCGAGGTTGAAGGGCTGAAACAGAATGTGGAATGCAATGGATGCTTGATTTGTTATGCCTTTTTTATATAAAGAAAAAGAAAAAAAAGAGATAAAAATCCACACTGGCCCAAATGGACACTTCTTGGCTTTTACTGTCTTGAATTTTATACTATGGACCCGCTGGGGGAAAGAAGGGTTAAGGAGGGAGCAGGGTGTTACCGAGGGGGGGGGCTTGCTATGTGCTCTCCCCCCCCCTATTCCCTTCCTTGGGAAGAAGCAGGGAGCATGGCATGGCGTCGGTGGGAGCAGCTAGTCCTCCCACCCCAGATCTTTTCTATATTTTTGTATGTGTGTGTGCGTGTGTGTCTGTGTTGCTGTCATCCTTGCGGGCCTTGCTCTTCCTCCTGTGGACGGGTTTTCTAAGGGGGTCTGTCGCTCCCTCCGCGCTTCCATCCTGGACAGTCCGGGGTGGGAAAATACTGTGATCCTCATCATCCCACCTTTCCTCTGCCCCTTAGCAGTTGGCCCCACTGCACAGACCCTGTGAGGAAGGGATCCGCCTCCCCCAGCCCCCAGCTCTAAGCAGCTCCAAATGTGAGGAGGACCCTTACCCTCCAGCAGGGCTCTGAGGTGGTGCCAGGGGGTTAGAATGACTTCAGGTCCATTCATGCCTTGGTGAACGGTGGATTTGGGAACCTTTCATGCTCCCTTGAATTCCCCATTGTCCATGCTGCTGACTACTGCTGTTCCACCCTTTCTCACTCCTAAGCAAAGTTTCCTTGCGCTTTGAAAATCTAAACAGGACGGCTACATCAGTTGCACAAGGGCTCTCCAGATTTATTTGATTATTTATTCCCATTTATTAAATTTATATACCACTCATAGAATCATAGAGTTGGAAGAGACCACAAGGGCCATCCAGTCCATCCCCCTGCCAAGCAGGAAACACCATCAAAGCATTCTTGACATATGCCTGTCAAGCCTCTGCTTAAAGACCTCCAAAGAAGGAGACTCCACTACACTCCTTGGTAGCAAATTCCACTGCCGAACAGCTCTTACTGTCAGGAAGTTCTTCCTAATGTTTAGGTGGAATCTTCTTTCTTGTAGTTTGAATCCATTGCTCCGTGTCCGCTTTTCTGGAGCAGCAGAAAACAACCTTTCTCCCTCCTCTATATGACATCCTTTTATATATTTGAACATGGCTATCATATCACCCCTTAACCTCTTCACCCAAAGATACACTATAAGGACACAAAACACATAACTAAAATAAAATAATAAATAACACCCACCCCTCCGCAGACACATTTAAAAGGCAATAGGTTGTTTAATTAGCCGAAGGCCTGGTTCTTAAAGGCATGTAATGAAGGCGCCGGTCAAGCCTCCCTGGGGAGAGCATTCCACAAATGGGAAGCCACTGCAGAAAAGGCCCTGTTCTTGTGTTGCCACCCTCTGGACCTCTTGTGGAGGAGGCACATAAAGAAGGGCCTCGGATGGTGGTCTCAGGGTCTGGATCAGTTCATGTGAGCTGTTTAAGGCTTTAGAGGTCAAGACCAGCACTTTGAATCGGGCCAGCAAGCACAGTTTGGGCCAGAATAGGTGTAATATGCTTGAACTGTGAGCCCCCTCCCCCCCAGCTGAGCAACCTGGCTGCTGATTTCTGCACCGGCCATAGAATTAGGGGTGAGAAGTGTGGGGCAGTAGTTGTGCGGAGAACGCCACATGGACAAGAGGAAGTTAAAGGAGGCACAAGGGATTCAACAACCACCAGGATATGGACAGGCCTAAATCTGTATGGTGGGTTAACTAGGCATACAGGCCAGGTTTATCTAGTCTCCAAACTTCTATCAGTTTTATGCCAGCTCAATTGTTATGGCTGCTTCAGAAGGATCCCCAGGGACTGTGGTTTGGTCAGGGCACTGATGGTTCTGTTAAAGATCCTTAGCACCTCCTCACACAACTATTGTAGCAAAGTTCCCTGGGGAGGAGAGCTACGAAAAAGCAGTGTTAAGTCTGTAGCGCATACCTACAGGTGAAACTCGGAAAATTAGAATATCGTCGAAAAGTGCATTTATTTCAGTAAAGCAACTTATTATTATTATTATTATTATTATTATTATTATTATTATTATTACAAATGCTTTCTTTTGGAAATTCCACAGTAATAAAACAAATAGTTACAATAATACAAAAATAAACAAAAATAAACATCACTATTACATTTCATTAATTACATTCCATTTATAATTGACCCGCCTAACAACAAATAATTACAATTACGACAAATAAAGGCTTGACATATCTTGCTTTGCATGTCATGCATCTATAAATAAATGCACTTTATTTAAATGCACTTTTTGACGATATTCTAATTTTCTGAGTTTCACCTGTATATGCCCAGAAAAAAGGGGACACACAGATGCAAGCCTGCGTATCCCCTTGGCATGCATCACTTCATAAATTCTGTCACCTGCATGCACACAGGTGTACTGTAGCACAAGTCTGCTCCCCCCCCACATGCACATGCAGTAGAGACACACACACCTTTCAAAGCAGTTAAAAAGCATAACCCCTTTCCCATCCACTAGTAATTCTGGGAATTGTAATTCTTAGGGTTGCCAATGTTTAATACTGCTCCTTCTCCTAGGTCTGTGATATCAGCCTGACGTACAGAAATGATGCAGGTGAAGCTTCATTGTCCGCCACTGTTTCTCTATGCTAAATTGCTTATCACTTGATAAATGTCAACGGGTAAAGGCCCCAGAATCAGTAATTAAAGTTGGTAACCCTAATTCTGATAGGTGGCTGGTTCGCTTTAACAAAGATGTTTCAGCAACCCCAGTAGCTATGCTTCCATACACTCTTTTAGGACTAGTTTTAAACCATTTTGCATTTGGCTCTTTCCCCCTTTTTAAATCCCAGCTTTCTACTTGTTTCCTCAGTGCAGATGATTAACTCTAATAGATGTGAGGACTCCCCCTCATTTCCTCTAGAGGGAGCAGAACCCCCATGTTCAGAGGCAGTATACCTCTGGTCTAATCCACAGGGCTCATCTTGGGCTCATCTGATGCAGCATTCACGCAAGCCCCCCCCCCCCCGGTGACTCTGCAGAATTCATTCTTTGGCACAACTCTTCAAGGCGCAGGAGCCCTGCCATCTATTGCACTTGGTCACCCTGTGTTCAGCATGACCATTGAGAAATATATATCCCTGAAAAATGCACATCAGGAGAGAAGTGCAGTAAATGCAAACACGTGCCCCAAAGCACTTGCACACGCACACAAACAGATGCATGAATACAGACCCTCAACTCCCCTATCGAGACAATCAGGTCCATCCCTCCTGGTTTGGCTGCTTCTCCCATTTTTGTTTTTAACCAGATAATCCACAGAGAGCAGGTTGGGGGCCACTGAAGTGGGACTTCTGAGAGATGCTTCTGTTTGGTGTGTGGAACGGGGAGCAGGGAAAGAACCACGTTCCTAATATCTCTCATGATTTGGGGGTGAGGGTAGGGGGAAATGGTTTGCAGGGCCACTGGACCAGGAGTGGGCTTCGTTGGGCATCTCCTTGCCTTGCCAACCCCTGCAGCCTCCTGACCGAGCTGCTCCTCCTTGCTTTCACCATCTATTCGCCTACTTAGAGCGAGGAAAGAGCAACATCTTTTGCTTGCCTTGTGCTCTCCACTCTGGGTGGTTGCACTAGTTCGGGCTCAGAGGGAGATGGCAAAACGATAGGCAGCAGGAACAGGACACAAGGTGGGTGGGCTCCAAAGTCTGGAGATGAGTGGTTACTGCTAAATGCAGAAATGTGTATAGGGTGTGTCCCAGCAGGGTCCCACGCAGGCCCTGGTCTCTGTTCTGCCCCAGGCTTCTCTGTGTTTGCTGTCACCTTCTATGGAAAGTGCAATTTCACAGACATCTGCCCATCTTTTAGGAGAGGCAAGGCCTTTGGAAAAAGTAGCTCATTCCTAAGAATTTAAGGGAGCTGCTCTGTGGTAAGGGATGGACCAAGGGATGAACAGAGACCAGGGCATCTCTCACCAGCTGTATGCCATCCTGACTGGAGAGGACAGGTTTGCTGAAGGTGCGATGGCGGTCAGGTACCGCAATGGTCCCTTGTAGCTATTTTGAGGCAGCTCTGGCACAGCATACAAGATGACAGTGAAAGATGAGGGACAAAGGGCTGAAGGACTGTTCAGGTGATGTGGAGCGGAGGAGAGAGGGAGGAATAAAACCAGGTTCAGTTCAAGGAGATCCCTTCCAGTCAAGGATGCTTGATAAGTTACCATGGCTTCCTCCCCTCGCCACAACTTTGTGCAAACCCAGTCCAAAGTCGGTGGATCACCCTGCCCCACAACTAGCCTCTGGGCAGCCCTCCCCTTCCTGCCACCTCCCTTGATGCACCTGCAGAGCTGTGCCCCAAAGCCTATGCACCCCTCCCCCACTTTGCCCCCATCCTCTCCAGCCCTTGCACTAGCCCCCCTGCCACCAAATGAACAATATTGTTTCTATGTGTCCCCGTTTCTGCCCTGCCCTGCTCCCCCGATGTATGCCCCTGGCTGGTACGAGTGTCTGTTTTTGTTCTGTTTGTATCTGTAATTCATTAAAAGGCTGGTTCTACCTGACTGTGTCTCTCCATGCGTGTGTCTCTCTGTCTCTCTCTGTCTCTGTGGACTAGCCCTACTAATTTCACTCACTGCATCCTCTCACAAGTAGGATTGGGAGGGTGGTTTGCAAACGTTCCGCCTCCGGAGTCCTTTTCCCAGAGGGTTCTTGGATGGACATGCAGAAGGCCCCAGACTGAGAGCATAACCTAGAAAAACACAGGGCAAGCTATCATTCAGGGGAGCCTATCTGCCACCAGTGAGCTTCTCACTGAGGGATCCCTGATGAGTTTTCAAGAAGTCACAAGGTCATCCAGAAGGAATCATTCCAGCTACGTTCAAGGTTCAAGGTTTGAGTGCTGCTGATTCAGTGGCATAGGGTGGGTTGCCATTGCCCGGGGCTGCACAGAAGGGAGGGAGGGAAACGGACAGAGTATGCATGCATATTCAATGGTATCTGTGCCACCCAGGAGACTGCAGCCACAGAGATCAGAAGAGTCTGGAGAGGTCACTTCCTGGTTTGCATGGAGAAGCAGTTTGCAATGGAAGTGTGCAGATGCATAGAGGCAGCACCAAGTGTTGAAATTTTGCACCCCTAACAATTTTGCGCCCAGGGCCACCCGAGGCAACACCACTGTGTTGATTATTTCATCTTTGTTTGATTTATTGCATTTCCACCCTACCTTTCCTCTAAGGAGCTCACAGTGGCAGGCATGGTTTCCCCTGCTCTCCATTTTACCCCCACAACAACCCTGTAAGGTAGGTTAGGCTGAGAGATGGAGACTGGCCCAAGGTCACCGAGTGAGCTTCATGGCTGAGTGAGGATTTCGACTCTACTCTCTAAGGTCCTAGCCTGAAACTCTAACCACTACGCCACACTGCCTCTCCTGTGCAGCCACAAGGTAATCACCCACTCCCAAGAGGTAAGCGTTGATAGGGCTGGGGGAATCTCAAGCTTTTCAGAAGTATAAAAAAGCCATAAGAGGGGAAAGAACACCAGAAGCTTCCAAATAAGGACCAAAATATATATGTGTGTGTGTGTGTGTGTGTGTGTGTGTGCGTGTGTTAGAGAACAGAATGGCATGGCTGGACTCCTGAACACACTGCAAGGTTTTGTTGCAATTCCACCACCGCAGACTACCGCAGTCTAATCTTTACCAGCTTTCCACACCATCTCTTCTGCAAGATCAGCAGATCTCATCCCCAGGGAACTGATCAATCTGAACCACTGGCTATATTCCCGTGAGATCTTACATATAAACTCAGTCTCTTCTTTTGTAATCGCCACAATCTTCACTTAGTTCAAGAAATGGAGATCTCAACCCAGAGGTTAGACTTCTGTAGGTTAGATTTTTCTCCTAGGGGCGTTCTCGCTGCTGAAAATTTCTGTTGCCCTTTTCTGCAGCTTTGCAAAATCCTTTTTGAGATGAGATGACCAGGAGTGGGCACAGGGACCCACGTGCAGTCATCCAGAGACTGTGGTCACAATGACTGGGGTAGCACTGCCTTCCATCTTTGACTTGCTCCCATTCTTATCCGAGGATCTCTAGACGGTTTACCTGGGTCTCCTCCTGCGCTTTGGATTCTTACAACAACCCTGTCAGGTAGGTTAGGCTGGGAGTTGGAGGCTGGCCCAAGAAGAGCTGTTGCTCACCAGGCATCATATGAGGTGGTGTGAAACAACCACAACATCAAGAGATGGCAATTGCCTGGCCACCATCCGTCAGCCTCTCCTTCTCTCCAAATCTGCAATACAGTACAGGAATAATAAACCACTAGCCTACCTTGTAGGGCCGTTGTCTGAGGTCGTGCATAAAGCACTTTGAGCCCCAATGCTAAATAGGGGCATCAGCATCCTGCTGAGCAAGGCCACTGGTCCATCTATCCTAGTATTGTCTACCCTGGTTGGCAGCAGCTCCCTTTAGGGCTCTCTCTTAGCCCTGCCAAGGAATGCTGGGGTTTGTACCTGGGACTTTGGCCCTGCATACCTGAAGGAGTGTCTCCACCCCTATCATGCAGCCTGGACCCTGAGATCCAGCTCTGAGGGCCTTCTAGCGGTTCCCAAATTGCGAGAAGTGGGGAACTAGGCAGAAGGCCTTCTCAGTAGTGGCACCTGCCTGTGGAACGCCCTCCCACCAGATGTCAAGGAAACAAACCACTGATACAGGCAGCCCTGTATAGGGAAGCTTTTAATGTTTGATGTTTTACTGTGCTCCATGTTTTAAATTTGTTGGAAGCTGCCCAGAGTGGCTGGAGCAATCCAGTCAGATGGCAGGCATATGAATAAAATTGTTGTTGTTGTTGTTGTTGTTGTTGTTGTTGTTGTTGTTGTTGTTGTTGTTGTTATACTGAGCTATGGCCCTTTCCCATAAAATAGGTCCTCTGCTGGACACTGCTCCCATTCCAACCATTGTCTGATGTGGCATATATATATATATATAGTCTCCCAGGTAAAGGGACCCCTGACAGGTCCAGTCGCAGATGACTCTGGGGCTGCAGCGCTCATCTCGCTTTACTGGCCAGGGGAGCCAGCGTACAGCTTCCAGGTCATGTGGCCAGCATGACTAAGCCGCTTCTGGCGAACCAGAGCAGCGCACGGAAACGCCGTTTACCTTCCCACCAGAGCGGTACCTATTTATCTACTTGCACTTCATGCTTTCGAACTGCTAGGTTGGCAGGAGCTGGGACCGAGCAACGGGAGCTCACTCCATCACAGGGATTCAAACCACCGACCTTCTGATCGCCAAGCCCTAGACTCAGTGGTTTAACCCACAGCACCCCCCGCGATCCTCTAGTCTCCCGGGTAGCTGAGCAGAAAAACCGAGGCTCGGAGGGGGTAGGGGTGGGCTTCACCCTGCCCCATTGTTCTCATCACCTCTCACTCCCTGCCGCTGAGAATGCAGCTTCCTTATCTCGCATTCCAGCACAAGGGCACAGCGACTAGGCCAATTATGGACATCTTGGCTCTGCTGGACCAGGACAAAGCCCTTCCCTCCCCCGTCCATGTAGGCACTTCAGACCCCGTAGTCCCACACTGCACCCAGGAGAGAGCTGTTGCCACCATCGCCCAGGTAATGTCTTCAGTGAGCTCATCCTCGTCCTCTTCCACCTTCCGCTCAGAGCACATCAGCACCTACAGTCCTGGGAAGCCTTGCTTCGAACCTCTGCTGGACCCTCCCCATGGGATCTTCGGGACCGGGAGAGCTCGAGAGTCCTACGGGTACTCGGGTGAGTGAGCCCATCTGGGGCAGCCAGGGGCACTGACCCCACAGGCTCTGAGCTTGAGCAACAGGAGGCGAGAGTCAGGGTTGGCCCAAGGGTGCTGGCTGCAGTGCCAAGCAAATGGACTTTCTGCATCTTTTTGCCTGCCTGACCTTAGGTCAGTGGCTGGGTATCTTTGTTCAAATGCCACATTCTGTGGAGCCTAATCTATGGCTGCTGATGGGACTGCAGCCAAAGTGGGCAACGGCTTCTCTCTCTCTCTCTCTCTCTCTCTCTCTCTCTCTCTCTCTCTCTCTCTCTCTCTCTCTCTCTCTCTGTGTGTGTGTGTGTGTGTGTCAACCCCTTTCTCTCTTTTTTCCTCCCTCCCATCTCTTTCTCTCTATCCTCTCTGTCTCTGCCAACCCCTTTCTCTCTTTGCCACATTGCTACCCTTTTTCACCACCCCCTTTCTCCCCCCCTCTCTCTGCCACCCCTTTTCTCCCTCCCTCATTCCCTCTCTCCTTCTACCATCCCCTTCTGTCTCTCTGTCTCTGCCTCTCTCTTTCCCCTCTCCTCTCTTTTTCCATCTTTCATCTTCCATCTTCCATCTTTCTCCTGCTGCTACAGGAACAGATCCTCCTTCCTGCCAGAGCTCTGAAGTGATGGTTTGCCAAGGGCTTTCCCCCCTCCACATCCCTTCACCCCATCCATTTCAGCTTTGCCCCTTCCCATCCCCTCTCCAGCCCTCTTTCTCTCCCGACAGCCTCCTCTTCACACCCACCCACACCCGTTGTTGCAATGGCCAGATACGTGTTCCAAGGGGCCACCCTCACTCCTCTGCATCTCCTCTGCCTTTGCTTCCCTCCACCCTCCCACAGGTTCACCCCCATCAGCACACCCTTCTGCTCTGGGCAGCAGCAACGTGATCGCTAGTGGTGACAAGTACCAGGTCATGGCGGATGTCAGCCAGTTTGAGCCTCACGACATCGTGGTGACCACTTATAACTATTGCATTGTCATCCAGGCAGAGAAGGTGAGATGGCCAATGGTGGCGGGGTTGGGGGGCTGGAATCAAAACTGCAGGAGGCCTGGTTGCAGGCTGTTGTATGGGCGTAGCCAAGGGGGGGACAGATCCACCAAAAAATATTGAAAAGCATTGAAAAGAACACACACACACTTCACACACCCCAGCTCAACAACTTGGACTGCCCACCCCCTCTAACAAAAATCCTGACTATGGGCTGTTGGGTGGATTTTTGATGAGCATGAGAGGATATTTTGTTTATTCATTATCCTCTTACTTGTGTAAGAGTGCAAACACCTATTTCAGCACAGTTAAAAATCGCCATCCATGTGCAGCTTATATTTGGAAGCTCGGGAGACAAGGCTGTGTAACCTTCTAGAAAGAGCAATTATTATCTGCAAGGATGCTTAGGCAGATTCAGATCACCTCTCTTCTTATATATTTCCATCTTAACAAAGAAAATCACCCTAGGACTCTTTTAGGCAAAGAAGAAAATATAAGGTTTACTCACTTGTAAGTCTTGCCAGGATTCAACACATACACTGGAGAAAATCGAGCAGGCAATAGTCCTAAAAAGTTACAAAAATCCATAGTCCCATTTGAAATGGAATGCACATTCTTGAGGAGAGCTCGTAGACGGCCCATCCCATTGTAGGTTAGAAGAAGAGAGTGCAGCCATAGGAAGAAAAAGATTATGTATTCTATTGTTCCCTTTCGTCCCACAAAAGTTTAGAGGATGTGACATCATATAGTCTCCTGTTTGTGACTCTGTAGCAGTCGTGCATTTGTGATTTTGGCTGCAAATTTTCTAGCCCTGGCTATAGCTCTGGGGTGAGGACAGCTTTGCATGGAAAGACCTTAGCTGGGGGGGGGGCATCTGATTTGCATGCAAGAGAGCTAGGAAAATCCTTGGAGAGCCTGTCAGTCAGTGTCAAGAAGGCATCCCCAAACTGGTTTGAACAACAACTCCCTTCCATGGCCGTGCTGGTGCTGATGAGAGTTGAAGTACAACATTATAGGTGTGGGGGAACCAGATTGGGGAAGGCAGGTGCAGACAGTTCTGTTACTGAATTGAATGCATGGAAGACCTGGTTTGGGATAAGGCAGTTTCTTACATTTCAAAAGAACCAACAGCTAGAGATGGATGCTTGAGGTCTTCCCTAATTTGCACACCTTCACCCTCAGAAAGCGTTTGAACTTTTTGTCCTGCTTTGATGCATGATGGTAGGTGCTCCTTTGAAGAACTGAACTTACCTTTTAGCCAGTGTAAGCTTGGTACATGAGATGTGTAAAATGCAAGAGCTGGTTTTGGGCAAATGCCTAAGGCAGGGTGTTTTGCTTGCCCCACAGGTGGCTGAAGACGGCACTGTCTCTAACACCTTCACCCACAAGTGCCAGCTCCCAGAAGACATGGATCCTCTGTCCATCAGTTGCTCCCTGAACAATTCCGGCATGTTGGTCATCACTGCCAGGCGGCAACTCCTGGCGCCACCTCCTGTCTTCCGCACGGAGGTCAAGCTTTAACAGTGCATTTTGTCACAACCTGGGAAGCAGAGCTCCTTCATAAAACTACTTTGCCTTGGGTAGATTTGTCCAGTAGCCTTCTTCTTGAATTGTTTGATTGGCACCTCTGAATAGCCCGATGTCCCATCATACACTGCTGCTACAGAACCTTGGAACTTCTGCCTGCAATGCATGGTGGGAACCATCCCCATGCACGTCTCTTTTGCTGCAGGGATAAAAACTACCTGTAGACTCAAAACAGTGTGTCTATACCAGGGGTCGGCAACCTAAGGCCCATGGGCCACAAGCAGCCCATAGAGGTCGTTTAACCGGCCCATGTACCACCACCGCCCGCTCGGTCGGCTCCCATGTGCCGTGCTAAACCGGTGCAGAGCAGAGTGGGAACCGCCTTCTGTGACACTGACTGGCTTGGAAGCTCCTGCAGCCAATGGGAAGCTGCGCACACCACTCTGCGCTGGAAGGAGCACTGGTAATAGCATTTGCGCATGTGTGCGCACTCTGGCCCACCGCAGTGTCTGTAGGACCATGAACCGGCCCAAACCACAAAAACTTTGCCGGCCCCTGGTCTATACTGAGTCAGACTATCTCAGTACAGTACTGTCAAGTGACAGGCGGAAGCTGTCCAGGATTTCAGGCACAATTTTTTCCCCAGCCCTACCTGGAGATACCAGGAATTGAACCTGCGAACTTCTGCACTCGAGGCAGATGCTCTACCCCTGAGCTATGGCCCTTCCTTCCTTGGCACTAGATGCAAACTAGGACTCTGGAGCCCTGCTGTGGGACCGGGAGACCCCTGCTACAATTCTGGAAACCACCACAAGAGCAGAAGAAGAGGCCCTTAATCTTGCTCAAACACCTCCCATTTTTCCATCCTTCAGTAAAGATCACTTCCTGCCCTGCAAGGTCTCTCCTCCTGGCTAGAATTGTCTCAATGTCACCTTCTTCTTGGCTTCTTTCCCTAGCAATTCCCCTCTTTGATAGCATGGACAAGGATGAAATGGGACCCAGACCTTTATCTATTGCCAGAAGATTAGCTGCGTTGATATTTTTTATTTTTATTTTTGCAGCAAAAGCAATAAAAGAGTCTTGTGGCACCTCAAAGACAAATTGGTTAAGTCTCTTCCAAGAATTCTGGAAGGCGTCAGGTTGGGGAGTGCCAAACTTTATCTAACACCCTTTGCAGGAAGGGAATCTTGGTAACTGGCAGGTCCACCAGGAATGAGCCAGTGGGCCACAATCAGTGCCAGTTACTCCAAGTTTTGCAGGGCACTTGGGGGAAGATACCCTCAATCTAGCCCTGCCTGATCGCCATGGCCTCTGCTGCCCTCTCCCCCTGATCCCAAGCCCCAGACATGTCTTGAAGGAGAGGCCAAGGAACCTGAAGGCTGCCCTACTGGCACACTGGGAGAGAGCAGGAGCAGGTGAAGAGACAGAGGCAATGAAGAGGAAGAGGAGCAGGGCCAGAGGGTTGGCAGAGGGGACCCAGAGGTCCCCTGCTGGGGTGCTAGCAGAGGACAGGTGCCAGATCACAGCAGAATGGCTCATTAGAGTAGACGGGGCACTGCCCCCCTCTGCCAGCATTCACTTGTCTACCTCCTTACTTACAACCAGCCAAGGGGATGGCACTCCACACACCGTACATTTGAAGCACATCCAAAGTATCCCCAAGAATCCTGGCAGCTGTATTTCCCCCTTTACAAAGCAACAATTCCCAGCCCTCTTAACAAACTGTGCTTCCTGGGATTCAACACACTTTACATGTGTGTTGAACAGTCTTCATGGCAATTGGACAAGTTGTCCAATTGGTGGCATCATCATCATCATTATTTCCCACCATTTTCCCTGATAGAGACTCAAGTCAGCTTACAGATGAAACGAGAACTTGGCCGGTAGGCGGGTGGAATCAAAAGTAGAATGGCTTGGCTGTGGCTCCACCTGTTGGCAACCTCCCAGTCTCCCGCCCTACCAGCCTCAGTGGGCAGCAGCAACCACTGTGCCTGCTGATGCTGTTGTCCCACAGCACGGCGCACCTGCTGCCCATCCCTAGTTAGAATCATAGAATCGTAGAGTTGGAAGAGACCACAAGGGCCATCCAGTCCAACCCCCTGCCGAGCAGGAAACACCATCAAAGCATTATTGACATATGCCTTTCAAGCCTCTGCTTAAAGACCTCCAAAGAAGGAGACTCCACCACACTCCTTGGGAGCAAATTCCACTGCCGAACAGCTCTTACTGTCCAGGAAGTTCTTCCTAATGTTTAGGTGGAGTTTTCTTTCTTGTAGTTTGAATCCATTGCTCCGTGTCCGCTTCTCTGGAGCAGCAGAAAACAACCTTTCTCCCTCCGCTATATGACATTCTTTTATATATTTGAACATGGCTATCATATCACCCCTTAACCTTCTCTTCTCCAGGCTAAACATACCCAGCTCCCTAAGCCGTTCCTCATAGGGTATTGTTTCCAGGCCTTTGACCATTTTGGTTGCCCTCTTCTGGACACGTTCCAGCTTGTCAGTATCCTTCTTGAACTGTGGTGCCCAGAACTGGACACAGTACTCCAGGTGAGGTCTGACCAGAGTTCAAGGTGTTGCTTTGGGTGTGTAAGAGAAAGAGAAAGGAAGGAAGGAAGGAAAGGGTGCAGGAAAGGGTTAAAGCTGAAGCTGTGCCAAAACCATCATCACATAGGAGTTGTATACTGAGTCAGACCATTGGTCCTCCAAGCTCATTATTATCTACACTGCTTGGCCTTCCAAGACTGTGGAAAAGTTTTCAGACAGGAGTCCTTCCCAGACCTACCTGGAGATGCCAGAAACTGAACCCGGGACCTTGTGCACTCAAAGCAGATGCTCTACAGCTAAACTAGGCCCTTCCCCATGAGCTCAAAGTAGAAATCAGGAGAGCTCAGAGATGCTAGCTAAAAAAGAGCCACTTGACCTCTGTGCGGGGTTTTTCAGTGCTTGCCCAGCTCCAAAAGAATTGCCCAGTTCTGACCTTGCTGCACCCACATACATTGCCACAGGGGCAGGCAGCATTTCTGCCCCTCCTCCTCCCATTGGTCCCAGTCTAAACCCACGCCAACAAACCCGAAATAGTTTTATTTCTCTGCAGCTGACCAGCCTGCTGCCTCCATCCCACCAAGAGCTCTTTTGAAAGGACCAGCACAACTTTGGCAGAGGAGGAGCTGCTGGCGCTCGCTGACTGCCTCCTTCTTTTCTCTCCCTTCTTTTTTTTTCCGGAGGAGATGCCAGCTGCTCATTACATCTCTATAGCACAGTAGTTTTATTTCCGTTTCCCTCTCTATTCCAAGCCCCAGGATTCCTGGCTCAGCATTTTTGTGCGCAGCTCCCGGAAGGCCAGCTCAGACCCTTTATTGACTAGGCAGAGAGAGAGAGAGAGAGAGAGAGAGAGAGAGAGAGTTTTCTGGCAATAAAATAAAGGCAGAGGGGGAGAGAGAGAGCTGCTGGAGGTGGCAGGAGGATATGAGTTCTGCAAGATCTGAGCTTGAGGGCAGAATCCTAGCTTCCCAGAACCCTTCAGTGACGAATGCAGGCCAATTCCTATGTGGCACACTTCCCCATGGAAAACACAGGCCTGGTTCTCTAGCACAGAATTCAGCTGCCAGGGGCAATAGAGATGGTGGCAGCAATGAGGTTGTGCTTTCACCTTTTAAG
Organism: Zootoca vivipara; assembly: GCF_965207765.1. Taxonomy (NCBI): domain Eukaryota; kingdom Metazoa; phylum Chordata; class Lepidosauria; order Squamata; family Lacertidae; genus Zootoca; species Zootoca vivipara. The sequence goes on along the minus strand of NC_142588.1, from coordinate 89,935,062 downwards.
AAAAATCCAGGCGAGACAGCAGCCCGTAAGAAAATGTTGAAAATGTGCCAAGGGATGGGGTGAGGACTTCCGTGTGTGCTACTTAGCTCTGTGTCGCATGAAGCTGCCTTCTACCAAGCTGGGATAGCTCATTCGGTAAATCATGTGACTTAATCTCAGGGTCATGGGTTCGAGCCCTACCTTCCAGCTCTACAATTCTATGATTTTAAGTCAGTACTTTGGGCCACATAGGGCCAGCCCTATTTTTAGACAAACAGGCGGCTGCCTCAGGCAGCAGTGTGGTTAAGTCACTTGGAGACATTTCAGGCACATTGCCTTCGCCGTGGCTAATAACCTTTGATGGCTGAATTTGCCTATCCCCTTCTAAACCTAGCCAGCACTGTGATCCGTTGTGGCAGGGAGTTCCGCAGTTCGAGCAGGGTCGCCTTTTCTCTGCTCGGCTTCTGTGAATGACCTCAGTTGGAACTGAACTCTGCATGCAAACCATGAAGGATGGCCCCTCACTGCCTTCTCAAAGCATCGCAGAATTGTTGGAAAGGGTCCCCAAGTAGTCCTAACTTTGCAACGCAGAAACCCCAGCTAAAGAATCGCTGACAGCTGGCTATCCAACCTCTCCTTCTATCCCCTTCCTGGGTAGTCTGGTCTGTTTGTTTTTGCCTGTAGAAGCTCTGGGCACCTGCGTACTCGTCCCCCGTTAACCTCCAGGCGCCTCCATCTCTCTGCCTCGCTCGTTTCTCCTCCTCCTGCAACGCGGCACTCATCACGCGGCGAAAAAGGCCTTTCCGAGGGCCGAGGCGAGGTCTGCGCAACAGCTACGGAGTGCGCCAGCTGCCGCCGACAGGCAAAGAGGTCGGAGGGTCGCGGGTCTTGCAGCAGGCTCGGCCCGCTGCATCAGCCACACGGCCGCCCTGGCGCGGCTGAAGCCCCAAGGAGAGCTTCTCTCATTCGGTGTCAGCAGAGAGAGGCGGCCGGGAGGAAGACAAGCGGCGGCAGAGCAGTGCGATCGGTGGAAGCAGCTGGAGCCAGGAGGCGCCGCTGGTGGCGGGGTGGGAGAAGCGGTGGAATTTGGAAGGACAGGCCGATGCAAGGCGGAGGCTGCTGCGAAGCTTCATGAACTACGAACCCCGAAATTTCGAATCCCCTCTGGAGCCAAAGATTCGAATCCCCTCTGGCGCCAAGGATTTGTAGTCGTTGTGTAGCGCGAGCGTTCTGCCAGCCACCCCAAAACTGAGTAATCGAAGCGACTACAGGTTTGGAGGGGACCCAAAATTTCGGGGTTAATGAGGTTCTCCGGAGAGACTAGGGTGGGCCTGTTGGCGGAGAAGGGAGAGTAGATGGGCGGGAAAGGGTTAAAACAGGCGGACAAGCTCCCTTGGTCTGGAAGCGGGTTTTCCTCAGGACCTGCAGCAGGGGAGCTAAGGTTTAACCCCCCCCCACACAAACACACACTCCACCCATATTGTGGTCGCAATTCACCATCATTCCCTTTCTCTCTCTCTCTCCCCCCCCCCCCAACCTCTGGTGCCATGTGCATTTCTAAAAACCAGCAGGTTAAATTCAAAGGGGGGCCTTTATTGACAAAATAGCCTACTTAGAATCTTCTTTGCATGTGCTAAGTATTAGGGAAGTGGAAGACAGGAGTGCCTGGCGTGCTCTGGTCCATGGGGTCACGAAGAGCTGGACACGACTAAACAAAGTATTAGGACATTCCAGGTTAAGGCTCCACAAGCCAGAGTTGCGGACATAGGGATTCCCACATAGGGCAAGTTTTGGGCATGAAGCGCTGCCATAGAATCATAGACTCAGAGTTGGGAGAGACCACAAGGGCCATCCAGTCCAACCCCCTGCCAAGCAGGAAACACCATCAAAGCATTATTGACATATGCCTGTCAAGCCTCTGCTTAAAGACCTCCAAAGAAGGAGACTCCTCCACACTCCTTGGTAGCAGAAAACAATCTTTCTCCCTCCTCCATATGACATCCTTTCATATATTTGAACATGGCTATCATATCACCCCTTAACCTTCTCTTCTCCAGACTAAACATACCCAGCTCCCTAAGCCGTTCCTCATAAGGCATCGTTTCCAGGCCTTTGACCATTTTGGTTGCCCTCTTCTGGACACGTTCCACCTTAGTTTAGCTAGCCAGTCAAAGCCATTCCTATGGTGGGGCCCCTGCCACTTGCTGACAGCTGAGTGCATGCTGGGGACCAAAGGTGGGCAAACTGCCCCAGAAGCAGCATGGCATGCCCCTCACCAGAGGTACTACCCCTCCCCTAATGCCCCATATGCTCCAGCAGTACCCCATGGCTTACACAAGACAACAGACACTCATTAGTTCATTTTATTTAATAGCTCTATTTGCAATCTCTCTTCTTCTTTTTATTAAATTAATATAAAAAACCCTCTGTATTTACATGTCAGGTACCAACCCCTCACCTCTCCTCACCTCTGGATTCAAGAATAGGGTGGGCGCCAGAGAGAGGGGTGGGGAAAGTGAAACAGTTCAGAGTCCTTATTGGGGGGCATTGGGGAAGAGAGGGAGGGGGGAGAGGCTCCCAAGGCTCAGTAGCTCAAGAGATCCAGTGTGTTCACCCATGTAAAAATCATTAATAAAAGCAGGGGAAAGCCTATCCGCCATATCAGGGATAGTCCCCAGCAGCCCCAGGCAGTGTGGCCAATGGTCAGGGGTGGTGACAGTTGTAGTCCAGCAACTTTGGTGAGGAGGGACACAGGCTCCCCCACTCCTGCATTGTTTTCACATTCGGACCTCCCTAAGCTGGAGACACAGGACTCATCGACTGGACTGCAAATGGGTGGGGAATGCAGTGAGAAAGAAGAGATAAGCAAAAAAGAAAAAGGCAGGTGATAATGGCCTGGGCAACTGGACTTTGGGCCTGGTCCTACAGGCAGGAGTGGCTCCTTCAGGTGGAATATGGCCCCCCACTCCTCAGGTTCAGAGTGACCTGTGCAAAGAAGCAGAGGTGGACCAGGTGGGGTTTAAGCACCTCAGCTCACAATTTCCTTGGTCCTATCTGACTGGATCCCATTTTAAGGTAGATGCGAGGCCAATGGAAAGGTAGGATGGGGTGTGTTCAGTTATTTTACATGTGCGCATTTGTAAAACCGATGCCCTCTTACCCACAAACATCTTGAGCATGCCCTGAGACTAATGGCAGCGTGAGAGGGACTGCAGTGGTGTACGACCGAAAACAGGACCCCAACAGTGGCACAGGTGTGATTTCAACATCAGGCAAGGCGCAGGATGAAGGACTTCATTGCCGTTGTCAGACGTCTAGGTCCCACTGAGGTGTGGGCTGATGAGAGGAGTAGGAGGGTCCTCTCGCTTGGCCCCGAATTTGTTCTGCCCCCTCCTCTCCTCCAGAGCAAGAACGGGGCAGGAACGGGCTTGTGGCTTCGTGCCCCGTGAGGCCTTGAAGCTGCTCTGGTTTTCTGGCCGAGAGGCCTTTTCGCAAGTCTCTCGGGGCAGTAGTGGGTCCCCGGGCTGGAACGCTAAGCGAAGGACCCTGGGAGGACTTTGGCCAGAACTAAATGGCCATGGTGTGGCAATACTGGCTTCTCCGCCAACCGGTTAGCAAGACTTCCTCCACTGTCACTGGCATTTCTCGTCACTCTCCGAAGGGCTGGACTCACGGGGGATGGAGTGCCTGTTTCGCCGGTCCCACAGCTGGTGGATCTCTGTGGCCTCTGTCTCACTGCTGCTAGTCGTGCTGTCCCGGAAGCTGGCCAATGGGGGCCGCACCTTCACCCCCTTGGCGGTTACTGAGCCTTCAATGGCTTTTCGCAACTGAAGAAAGAAAGGGGGGGAGGGATTGATTGATTGATTTACTATTTATTTTACAACATTTATTTCCCACCTTTTTTCTCCAACTAGCTAATAGGAACAAAACAAAAAATTCCTTCCAGTGCATGCACACGAAAGCTCATACCAGTGACAAACTTAGTTGGTCTCTAAGGTACTACTGGAAGGAATTTTTTTATTTTGTTTCAACTATGCCAGACCAACACCAGTTACCTACCTGTAACTACAGCTAACAGGAGTGAGCCAGCAATAAATCACACTGAGCAAGTTGGTGTTAACTCTTTGTTAGCAGAACCAGGATTTGCACAGGTGTGTCAGGCCTAATGAGCACAGCAACTTGTATCTGCCAGGTTTGGCTCCATGGATCAACTGCTGAGACTGAAGGTCCCTGCCTCGCCACAGCCACCTTTTGCTCCATCCCAGTTATTGCCAACAAACCACTGGAGTTAAATGGGGGTGATGCTACCCTCAGGCATCTGGGGTGGATTAGACGGCAGCCCCCTTCCACTCTCTCTCTCTCTCTCTCTGTGTGTGTGTGTGTGTGTTGGAGGGGGCCCATGCATGTTAGGACTGAAAGGAAGCTCTCTTGAGCTCTCCCACCCCCAGACCGAGTACTCACCTCCTTGAGGGACACCATGCCAATGAGGCGTCCGATGCTGGTGACATAGGCGTGGTCCACCCCCAGGAGAGAGAATATGGTGTGTGTCTGGAAGAGCCAAAAGCAAAATCAGCAGCAATCACTCACATATTCCTTTGCTCCACTATCTCAGTACAGTATCTAGGATTGAACCAAGATTCCGTGACTCCTGCCCTGGCAAACCATCTGGACTAGACTACTGCAATGCGCTCCACATGAGACAGCCCTTGAAGAAACTTCAACTGGAGCAGAACACAGCCACCTGGAAGCACTTAGAATCATAGAGTTGGAAGAGACCACAAGGGCCATCCAGTCCAACCCCCTGCCAAGCAGGAAACACCATCAAAACATTCTTGACATATGCCTGTCAAGCCTTTGCTTAAAGACCTCCAAAGAAGGAGACTCCACCACACTCCTTGCTAGCAAATTCCACTGCCGAACAGCTCTTACTGTCAGGAAGTTCTTCCTAATGTTTAGGTGGAATCTTCTTTCTTGTAGTTTGAATCCATTGCTCCATGTCCGCTTCTCTGGAGCAGCAGAAAACAACCTTTCACGCTCCTCTATATGACATCCTTTTATATATTTGAACATGGCTATCATATCACCCCTTAACCTTCTCTTCTCCAGGCTAAACATACCCAGCTCCCTAAGCCGTCCCTCATAAGGCATTGTTTCCAGGCCTTTGACCATTTTGGTTGCCCTCTTCTGGACACGTTCCAGCTTGTCAGTATCCTTCTTGAACTGTGGTGCCCAGAACTGGACACAGTACTCCAGGTGAGGTCTGACCAGAGCAGAATACAGCGGTACTATTACTTCCCTTGATCTAGATCAGGCATCCCCAAACTGCGGCCCTCCAGATGTTTTGGCCTACAACTCCCATGATCCCTAGCTAACAGGACCAGTGGTCAGGGATGATGGGGATTGTAGTCCAAAACATCTGGAGGAGCCGAAGTTTGGGGATGCCTGATCTAGATGCTATACTCCTATTGATGCAGCCCAGAATTGCATTGACTTTTTTAGCTGCTACATCACACTGTTGATTCATGTCAAGTTCATGTGGTCTACCAAGACTCCTAGATCCTTTTCAAATGTACTGCTCTCAAGCCAGGTGTCTCCCATCCTGTATTTGTGCCTTTCATTTTTTTTTTTTTGCCCAAGTGTAGTACTTTACATTTCTCCTTGTTAAAATTCATCTTGTTTGCTTTGGCCCAGTTGTCTAATCTGTTAAGGTCATTTTGAAGTGTGATCCTGTCCTCTGGGGTATTAGCCACCCCTCCCAATTTGGTGTCATCTGCAAACTTGCTCAGGATGCCCTCAAGCCCATCACCCAAGTCATTGATAAAGATGTTGAATAAGACTGGGCCCAAAACAGACCCTGTGGCACCCCACTCGTCACTTCTCTCCAGGATGAAGAAGAGCCATTGATGAGCACCCTTTGGGTTCGGTCAGCCAGCCAGTTAAAAATACACTGAATGGTAGCATTGTCTAGCCCGCATTTTACCAGCTTCTTTACAAGAATATCATGGGGCACTTGGAGGTCATTCTCTCGGAAGACATTACATTCTACTTCTGTAGCACTCGGGTCCTGCTTGCAGAATTTCCACAGGCATCCAGTTGGTAACTGTGAGGACATGATGTTGGACTAAATGGACCTTTGGCCTGATCCAGCACCCACGTTCTTCTTACATACAATTATAGTTGAACCAGTTAACCAGTTGCATTGGTTAGCTGCATGTTTCTTCTTCTTCTTCTTCTTCTTCTTCTTCTTCTTCTTCTTCTTCTTCTTCTTCTTCTTCTTCTTCTTCATCATCATTTTTTATTTATACGTTTCAAGTTTATACATTTCACTAATTTTACAATCATTTTGACATTTCAAAACTTGACTTCCTTCCCCCTCTTTCTGCGGTTCTTTAACTTTATTTTTAATATCTTCTGCATATCCAAATTAACTTAATTTGCTCATTTATTCATCTTCTTTAAATATATACTCTTATGAAACTGCAGGTTATTACAAGAATCCTGCCAATGTTCTTATCTGTTTACAATTTATCTGTAAATATTCAATAAACCATTTCCATTCTTTTATAAAAACTTTGTTATCTTGATTTCTTACTCTTCCGGTAAGTTTCAGCGATTACCTGCATGCTTTCGGGCCCAACTACAAATATTGGTTTGTGTCCCCCCTTTTTACACACACACACACACACACACACACACACACACACACACACACACAGTTAAAACAACATTTTCCGATTTACAATCATTTAACTTTGAACTCCCCCTCCCATTCCTCTATGGTTTCCCTAATTTTCCAAATTACACTGCATATCAAAGTTATTGTATACTTTATCTTCGCCACAGTACTTTCAAACATATACCGTGTTTCTCCGAAAATAAGACACCGTCTTATATTTATTTTTCCTTTAAAAAACCCCATACTATGGCTTATTTTCAGGGGATGTCTTATTTTTCCCTGGATGGTGTCATGTTCTGCACATATGTGTGCGTGTGTATATCTACATATTGCACATCTTTTTCTAGCTGTGCACCATTTATCACCCGGAGAAAGGATGTATGGAGCTACACATTCACAGGAGCATTTTGTCGTGCCCCTTCTGAAATCTTATTCAGGCCAAGTCTCCCTGGACCTTGGACACCTTGCAAGGAAATGTTCTAAGCCATTTTCATAGCCTGTGGCACGGTTGCAGAATCAGAGCACACACACAGAGCAATGTGCACACACCTTGTGCAAAGAAGTGCGTTCCACCAACTGGAAGGGTGCTGGGTCAATCTTGCTGTTGTTGAAGTTGACAAACTGCTCTAGCTGCTGCTCCTCCCATTCCAGGATCTGAAAGGCGACAAATCAAGTTAACGGGTCTGCCAGGAGGAGCCTGTAGCTGCCATGCCAGGCTTGTAAGCCAGACCAGATTATTTTATATATACCCCTCCTTTTCAACCAAGGAAAGCACCCAGCCCATCTCTCTGCTGCTGTTTGCTAGAGAATGGTGTTCGGTGCTCAGGAGCATTGCAGCTGCTGTTCCTGCAGTCGGCATGCAGCCGCAATGCCCAGCAGCCATGAACAGGAACGTGACTTTTTAAATCTTGCCACGGTGGGGGTCTGTAGAGTTGGAAGGGACTCCGAGGGCCATCTGGTCCAACCCCCTGCAATGCATTAACCTCTCATGGGCTAATGGGGTGCGTGACCTTTATGGCAAGCGGTGGGCAGATCCAAAGGCAAATGTGGGCAGGGCTAGAGACAAAAGAGGCTCTTTTATATAGCAAGTTCACACTTCAGCAGCACAAAAGCCAGGCGTTTCTGCACACAAACCTGAACACATCTCTCTCTCTGTCCATCTAGGCAAGCAAGAGGCAATTTAAGGACACATTCCAGCCAGGCAAAGGCACTCAAGGAGGATATGGGGTAGGACTGGCAAGGGGTGTGGCCTGGGGAAGTCTCGGGGGCCAGGCAGAGATGCTTGGGGCCACATTCAGGGTCAAGGCCTGAGGTTCCTCACCCCCTGGCTGCACAGGGAAGAAGCAATTCCTTCTGTGTCTGGCAGGAATCACCCGCTGTTCAACTTCATTTGGGTGGCCCTCAGTTCTGGTATTAGCCCACAAGATCCCAACCACAATGTTGATACAACAGGGAGCAGGAGAAAGCCAAATCCCAACAGGGTCAGGGGGCTGGCAGGACGCTGATGAGGGTGCACTGGGGGAAGGCAGGCTGGAGTCTGACTTGGGAGAGGGGGGCAGTGATTTGTGGGGACCAGCCAGGAGCCAAGAGTCAGAGGCAAAGGAAACTTGAGAGCTGGGGAGTGGAGCACTGGAGAAAGACGAGCAAGAGGCAGTTTAGGCAAGTGAAGGGCTGGGTGCTTCCCCACCCTCTCCCACGCCACTGTGTCCCAGAACCAGGAGGGGATCGAAGAGGGAAGAGCAGAGGACGCTTCCAGGCAGGCATAGTCTCTGGCTGCATGCACACAGCACATCTGGGGAAGATACTTAAGCCAGGAGTGGCACTGGTTGTTGCAGCTGCACCATAGAGCTCAGACCTGAGAAAGCTGCCTAGACGCTAGGCTGGTGTGCATGGGTATTTGGAGCCATGGAAACTACTGTAAGTGTCCACTTTTAACAATAAAGAGTTAACTATCTGCCATGTGATTTCCTTTGGCTGGGGAGTGACAACCAGAGCCAGTGACTGACCCAGGTGAATTGAGCCAGCCAAGCTGTACGCTATATGCCATCTTTTGGAATGCTGGGATTTTGCGGTTATTTCCTCTAGGGGCGCAAGGAGTTAGCTCTCCAAGAGGGCAAAAGTCAGGGCACAGCACAATTTCAACACAGGGGGCCTTCATCATCCACCTGCTCTGTACTGTAGG